>NW_017728912.1:1595067-1607970 GCF_001723895.1 Crocodylus porosus | reverse complement strand
CCCCCCCCCCCCACTGAAATAATGTATCTTTAAAATGCAGTTCAGCTGTTCAAACACAAAAACACTGTGAAACATAAGCAGGTAATAATAGGAGGCAAGAAACAGAAAAAATATATAGGATTGACTTGCATTGCCCTGGATCAGGGTGTAATCCAAATGGCCTGAGTTCAGGTTATTTATGCAGCAGTCCACATGAAATACATTATCAACAGCAGAAGGTAATTTGCCTATGGGTTTTTGTTGCTGAGAATACAGGAAGACATTCTTTATTTAACATTTGACAACAGTATTGCTCAGGGCTTATTGTGTGCACACATTTTGGTATGATTACATTGCTGTGATTCGTTTATGTCCTTGTTCTTAAATACAAATTAAGTAACTATAGCATAATTGTAGCATCATTTTAAGACAGTTATGACAATTTACAGTTAAGAAAAACATATTTGGTGCAATTACTATACATTGTTTAACACAACGGCTGGGTTTCACATTATGTGAAAAATGTATTTCTGAAGCACATTACTAAATATGGACCATCACTATAACAGCTTCCAGAGATAACGTGTGGATTTCTGAAGGTTCCTTCAAGGAAAAAAACTGCTTTTGAAACAACTATTTTGTTTTTTAAACAAATCATGGTCATTTTTTCTTCATACATTAGGGGTCTGAATACACACCAGAAAAATGGGATTTGCATTTTGAACCCCCCCAAAAAATTATTGTTGTCACTTGCATTTCTTCCAGCTGATAAAATCACAAGTTCAGGTTAATTATATATTCAAGATACCTTTATATTCGTAAGAACAACAGTAAGGTCTTACCGCTGGATGCATTCTTAGGAGTAAAAAGTATTTGTTTTCTGAAAACAAGGAAGACAATCTGTTTTTCGTAACAAGATTCAGATACTGTATAAGCATAAAATGAAATAACCAGATTATTATAAACAGCTAAGTTAACCCCGATTGGCACATTTATGGTGTCGAAAGTCTTATAGGTCACCAAAGGCAAAGGGAAAAGGGAAAAATATTGTTCTTTCCCCCTAATATATTTATGTCAGTGATTATGTAAAAAATAGAGATAACAATGCTCTCTTCCTTTGTAAACAACTTTCAGTTTACTGAAAACAAATGGTAGAGGTATGTACCAATATGTTGGTGTTCTTAAAACAAACAAGCAAACAAACAAGCACAAACAGGTATACTTCCTACCCTAAAAGGTAGAATCTAAATAATGTTATAAACTGATCACAATAAAAAGAGGACATGTTCTCCAGTATCTACCATTTGCTGTATAAATGACAAAGTTGCTCAGACACTTAGATCAGCACAGTGTAAAAAAACAAAGTAGCCAGATAACTGGCTTTCCCACTACCAGTTATCTGTACAACACACTTAGCAGTGACTGCCGTTTATTATCTTGTTGTCATATAACTCAATCTGGTATAGCCCTTTAGATATTAAGGGCTGAATTCTATTTCATTTTACCTGTCTAAATGGCATGTGTACAGCTACATAACTGCAGTTTGAGACACTTATGCAGAGTCTGGGTTTCTGTTGTGCCCTGAAATAGAATTGTCCTCAGTGTGTGTGTGTATCTTCCAGAAGTGTAGTGCTGGAGAAAGAAAAGGAGGACTTTCCCTTCTTTTGGTCCAACAGCCATTTGGTTATTGTGTTCTCCCAGAGAGCAGGAGACCTAATTTCTAGGCCTCCCCTTTAAAAAGAAGGAGCCTGAACCTTCATCTCATGTTTCCCAGCAAAATGCTAATCACTGGACTATTACCCAAGATCCTCTGTAGCCCTCTTTTAAAGCTGGCCCACTTCAACTTTCATTTTATATTCATTAACAGCACTGGGAATTTTCTGTCCCACTGGAAGAAAGGGTCCAGGCTAAGAATTAGGGCTCTTCTCCCTTTCAGAGCCAGGCTTTTGATGGAACTACATACCCTTGGGCTTGTTCCCTTTCTCCTGGGCCCACATGTCTCACTCATCTGTCACTCTCCTAGCTGCTTTCAGGAGAAAGGCTGGAGAAATGTATGAGCCATCCTTTATCAAGCTGAATAAATAGGAGTCATAAATTCAACCATTCTGAATTTTTAAGGAAAGTTCACAAGGTTTACATTCCTTTGCATTAGTGGGCCTGGATGCTGGTGATTATTGTAGGGTAGTGGTTCTCAACCTTTCTTTGGCTCAAGACCCCCTTCAGAAAATGCTCTTAGTTTTCATTCAATTTTTGACAACAGAAAAGTAATTGAGTAATTCTTTTGTTGCAAAGCACTCAGAAAGTCCTGAATTGGTCAGAATCCCTGTGAGCAGGAAAGTGTGTTCCCTGGGGACAACTAGCAGTGACACATATTTGTTTCCTTGGGTGAGGTAGGGTAGGCTGGGGCCAGCATCTAGGCTGGCCTGCATAGCCTTACCTGGGGTCCTGGGGGCCTCCCAGGGCTTCAGCAGGAGCAATCCAGGCATGTAGAGCCTGGCTGGTGGCTGGACTGTGGCTCTGATAGGCCAGGCTTTGGTTTCAGGTTCTGTACATGGCTGCCATATGAGCTGCCCTGCTTTTTTCTGTGAAAATCTCAGGAATCTCAGGGTTCATTCTTCTGAATCACGCTTGCATATCTAATATTGTTAAAACTGTGCGGCACTCTGTGGCACCCTTGAAACTATCTCAAGGCACCCTGCTGTGCTGCAGCACTCTGGTTGAGAATCACTGCTATAGGCAAAGGATTTCATATCCTCTGACCAGATACAAGCTTAGCTTCTAATAAAATGCGTACCTTAGTAGGAGCTTTGATAGATAAGATGCAATGAAATAAATAACTCAAATCTAGTCTAGGTCAGAAGACTGATCCAAAGATATAATCCAGGTGTAGGCAAAATGGTGGGTCCAACACATGGCCAGACTCCCAGCAGCGGTCTCCATGGATATCCCAGGGTTTTGGGAGAATGACAGGGCAAGGCTGTAACTTGTGTCTCACCACAGTGGAACAATACTGCCCAAACTCTAAGCATGCCACCCTCCCAAAAGTTGTGGGCGCAAGATTTCTGCTGAGATGAACAAGGCAAGTGGCTGAAGGGCATTCTGCTACACCTGTGGTTAGCATATGGGTGCTCTCCTAATATCTTTGCCAATTATTACAAGTTACATTAAATCCCAGGGTGGAGGTAAGGATGAGTCAGAGTCAAAAGTCTCTCTCATGATTTCCTATCTCTGTTGCACTCAGCATAGAATATCTGACCTCAGATTTTGTGCAGGGTACAGGGTGTTGACGTGCAGGAGTAGGTACTCAGATCATCTTGCTCATGACCATTAGTCACATGTATCCCTAACTTCCTGTAAAAGTATTAATCCATAACATTGGAAATTCCAATGGGTAGCACATTATAATACCTGTGTCACTATCTACCCTTGGGAAGGGATCCTATGTATTTTGCTGTATACTTTAACATCTTTCCAAAACCTAGTATAACCCTTGTAAAAGGCTGGCATTATGGGATTAAATTACTTTAATATATTCATCACATTTCAAAATTACATGACAATATTACTGAGTCTGTCTTTTGAAGACTTCACTGCTGGGGCTTAGGTTACAATGCAGTGAGTCTATAGGTACAACTTGAGAGAATAAAATAGATTTTTTTTTTATTCTAGAGCAGCACATCTTTTCTGATTAACATAAATTGATTTGATTGAAGGGTTCCTCCTAGCTCAGTGGCAGGTCATTTGCCTAGTAAATTAAAGACCAAGGTTCCAGTCCTACCTGTAATTGAATTTATTTACTGGCGTGTGTTTCTGTTTATGGAAGTGAGCGATGGTCTCCATTTGAGCATGTTTGTGTAACCATACAGTGCACCTGTTTTTCAGAAGACAGTGTCATAAAGTACTCCTGTTGGATTTACTTGTCTTGTCGCTCACTGCAGAGGTCGTTGTTTGCCATGCTGTCTAAATATAAACAAAGAGAGTATATGATAAATCTGGGCTAGGCAAAGCAATTAAATCCAGAGGCACTGATATGAAAAAAAAGCAAAATATAACTAGTATTTTTAATACATTGGTGGTAAATGTTTAAATCAGCAGACAAACAAAACAAAGATCAATCAAAAAAGCTGGGAAATAAAGAGGGTCTATTCGAATAAACTTGTCCATATAGTGATATTCAAAGTGCTGTATGTTTTATGCAAGCTGAACCTAAATTCTGCTGTAAAGGCATAGGATCTCAGACAGTCTGGTGCATTAAACTGGAAAACCTGAAGCAGTTGCCCTACTATTTAAAAATGGGAGATTATAAAACAATTTAAATATGAAATAAAATAATACAATCAATGCAACAGCCTTGATGTTGCTTGCTGTATTATTCAGTTCAATTTATTCTACATCATCTCCTCATTCTGACTTTTCAGAGTGACATACATTCTGTTTTTGCAGTGATTAATTGCAGAATTGGAAGGAAGAAAACAGAAGGCTTTATGTATTTATAAGCAACGATTTACGGCTGTTAATTCCAACTGAAGTTAATAGGACAGTTTAAACTTCTCAGGTACTGTTGCAAATAGTTGTCAAACTGAAGGACCCACTAACTAATCACTTGGCATGAAGTTTTCCCAAGGTTATATTCACAAACATGAGGTTTAGAAATATTTTTAAATAAAATTGTAAATCTTGAAGCTTGGTTCTATGAGCTGATGGCAAATTCCATGGCTGAATCCTTTGTATTTAATACATTTTCCATATACATGGATATTGTGATGAACTACAAAACAATTGCAAATTAATGTGTGCATTTGACTTCAGTAGCTCACTGATCTGTCTCACAAAGACTTGTTCAAATGTTCCACATATTCTTCTTATCAGACAAGTTTCCTCCTCCTCCATCCTGCCCATGGTCTAGGAGACAATATTATATATCAATCAAAACTCAGTAGGGCAGTGTGGTATAAATGCCCTACTGACTTTCTTGTGAAAAGATCTGAAGAATGTCTGGTTTTGTCCCATATAGATAATACACCTTTCACAAATCATATTCTGGTTAAATCTATCACATCCTTTTAAAATGAGTTTGTAATAGTAAGCGCATATCTCCACAAATATGTTGAGGTATATCTTCATATTGTATTTTATTTTTAGATTATTTTTGGTCAGGGATATAGCAGGAAGTTAAGCTGTGACTGTTCATGTTGGAGTTTCAGTTATAGTGCTTGTATAAGAATTATTAGTCAGTATGTGCATGAGCCTTCTCAGCCTCTTGAAGGCTCAGATCAAGTTTACTTAGTAGCACCAAGATGGGAAAGGGACTTTATTGGTCATGCAGGTGAAACTGGAATCTGAGTGTTTGACAGGCTTTAAGCTGTTTTTTTTGTTTGTTTGTTTGTTTTTTCCTGTGAATGAATAGGCTGATGAGAAAAGCAGTACGGGCCTTAGTAGTGATTCTGGATAGTTACGCCAAAGCCTTTTACCAGCAGCTTCCCAGCATGGACTGCAGGTTTTACAGACAGTTAAGCAAACACTCTTTCAACTGTTATGAGAAAGAATTGGATCTCTTGAAATACCAATAAGAATGGCAAGCCAGAGGCAACAGGGAGGGGAATCATGAATAATTACTTGTTTGCATTCAAACTGGCCGGGAGATGGCTAAAATAATGGACAACATGCTGTGCTGAATCTGGAACTGGCAATAAAGAGTGGGGCCTGTGCCCAGTGGTGAGCCATGAGGGAATCCTGTGTGAAAAGTCAGTTTATAAATGCTTTAACAATGGAGCTTCATAACCCTCTGGTGAGGGAAGATAACCTGCTAAATAAGTGTACAGACTAGATAAGCAGTGCTCACGTTTTTGGCCCCATGGGCCAGATAAGTGGTGTATGCCATTTGAGGCCACACAGGAGGATCAGGTCCTGAGGCTCAGCACCATCCCCTCCCACTCCCACATGCTGGGATCCCCTGACACATAATTTCTGAACCTGTAGGAAGCCCTGTTGGCTAGATAACATGGCACCAGGGTCCACATATGACCTGCGGGCTGGAGGTTGAGCACCCCTGAACCAGATTATATGTAGATTTGTTGATGTGAAAACAATTTGCAGCTTTAAAAGGAGGGTTACAGAGGGTCCTGGGGAACAATAACTTAAAGTTGCAAGTGAAAATTCAAGCTTAGGTGATTTTTTTTATGCCAGGTATAGTACACCAGGAATCTTTCCTAATAAAAATGGCTAACAAGTCAGACAAGAAAGACCCAAGTGGAGACAAGGAATTACCAAAGAAGCAACAATCCTGCAAAAAGACTAAGAGCAGCTTATACCATAACACCACGTTCATTCTCTGTTAGCAGCAGACCACATGAAGACCCTAGATACCTGTTACTATGACTGTTTGCATGGTAGCAGAGCCCTCAGACACTCTGTGCCACTCCAGACAGGTTGCCTTGTGAATCAGAAACAGTGCAGTCATAGCCATGCAGACACAGTAATTGGTGCTATCACTCAGTTTTGCTATTTAGCCCATGCACACAGATGTGGCTATACTGCTTCCATTTTAGGAGGCAGCCTGCCCAGACAAAGCAACACGCGCCGAAAAATACTGCTGCCAAGGACAGTAAATTTGCCATAGCCTTAGTGTGTGGAAACATCAGCAACTGTTGGACTTGGGATCTGTACTGTCTGGTGAAAGGGATGAAGACTTCTACTGAGGGAACTGTTTTGTGAAACACTAATCATCAGCCACTGCAGACAGCAAGAGAAAAACAGCTTCTATCAGATTTGAGATTGCAATCAAATTGAAATGGACTTCAGCTGTAGTAATTAAATATTTCTGGTACTGCTGTATTGGGAGTAGATTTTGAGGGCATCCCAAGATCCTCTGTGATGTCAGTAGAACAAAACTGTTTCTGGACAATAATTAGGTATTTCTATTGAATATGAGTTTGGGGGTTAGAGTTGCCTCTGCCATACCAACCAAATGATAGAGATTGGGGAGGGGGGTGAAACAGGCCGTATTTGATTTGGATTCAGTCCGAATTGGGGACAGTGATTCGATTCAATTGATTCAGATCACTGTCCCCGATTCGATTCAGACGAATCCAAATCTGAAAATTCAATGCTGATTGGGAGAACCAATGATTTGGCCATAGACACAGCTTTAAATGTTTTTTCTACATACCACAAGGTGCCAGATGTGGTTTGTGAATGCTGTGATGCTGGGGCAGGTGGAGCATCCCACAGAAGCATGGGAGGGGAGGTCCCCACATACTCGGTGGTGAACCCAGAAGTGGACCGGAAATACTTCCAGTCCACTGACTGGTCCACTGCAGAGCTTGTGGGGGACCCCCTTGAGCCCCCCAGCTTAGCAAACAGCCACAGAGGGACCCTGGTTGTCCCCCCCCCAGACCTAGGAGGCACTAGTTGCCGAAGCTGATGGGGTACCCCACAGACTCCCCAGCAGACCCGAAAGTGGATCAGAAGTGCTTTTGGTTCACTTCTAGGTTCACTGCCAAGCACGTAGGGGACCCCACCCCCACACTCCTGTGGGATGCTCCATCTGCCCCAGCATCTCAGCATTCGTGAGCCACTTGGTACCTTGTAGAAAAGTCATTTAAAGCTGTGTCTATGTCCAGAACATCAAATCTCTCTGAACCAATTTGGAGGGTTTTGATTTGATTCAGAGAAATTAAAGGATCTCCTGATCTGGATTTGGAGATTTGGCTGCCAAATTGGGCCAAGTCTCCGTCGAATCAAATCAGTGACCAAAGCTTCACACAGCCCTAATAGAGATGAATGGCTCCCTCGGATGTCTCAAAATACAGTTCTGGTGAAACAACTCATCACAGATAAAGAACTATTTCCTGTAGGAGTGTTTGCACATATATAAATACTCATTTGAGATTGCCATAGAGCAGAACTCTGATTAAAGTTGGAATGAAGCGTGCCTCTCAGGTAGGCTCAGTTATTGTGACTACACAGGAGAAGTGCAACTAGTGAAAAAGTAGCTAGTGTCTCAGAGCCTGGCACAAAGGCAGAGGTCAAGAACTGTTAAGACCTCAGTTTGTAAAAATCCAGTGGTTGACTTGACAGAAATGTTTGTAGAAGTCCAGGAAAAAGAGTGATTAGAGAGGGTGCTGCATGCTAGTGTATCCTTCAAGAATAAAAAAAAAGAGATTGGGATTGGCTCCAACACTAGATTGTGCATAAACAACATACTGTTTCAATGAAGCAGCTCTGTGTCCCTTATTATATCAAGTAGCTATTTAGGAGAAGCTAAGTGAGAAGCTGATGGATAGGTTATTTGAACAATCCACACTTATCCTTAGTGATAGAACAAATAGAAGTTTGTTCATTTGTAGTGCACTGGAAACTTATCTATGTGTTCAGTAGAAGAGAGGGAAAAACAAAATCTGCTTATATTTAACACCCATCTTAGAGAGATACAGAAATACCCCAATGGCTTCCTGTAGCTCATAATGGGAGACTGGTTCTGGAAGAAGAATAATTGTTTTCTTCCTAGAACCTTAAAACATTGCATTCTTCAGTAAATTCTGATGGGCCTGGCCTGGAGGATAAGAGGTCTGTAGTCAATGATAATTTTAATTAAACTATAAGGAATGCTTCCATGACCAATTGCAGAACTTGAACAGGAGACAATATGAACATCTACATGGATAACAAAGTACCTCGATTCCTAGGATGTACAATGCTTAAAACTTTTGGTGCTTTTTAAGCTGTTTAATTAGCAAAAGAAGCTAAGTTGCAATGTACTTCCACTGAAAGGAGGCACTATATGTTGTCTTTTTATGCATACATTAGGTTTCCTCTGATACAAAAGGTTTTTAAAAGAAAGTAATGTGTCTTGAAGTTAGTAGTTGCACTATCCTGTAAATCTTAGCTTTCTGAAAATAAGTATTACAGAATAATTGCAGTTACTTTATATTATATAAATGAAATACATAGCTATTGGTGTGAAGGACAACAAAAAGCTGGATCTTTATGTAGAGAGAAATTTAAGACAGGTGAGTAAAATCTCTGAGCCTGATTCACATTTATGTCATGCTGACTGCATAAAGTAACCTTCATGTGGTTTGAAAGACAATTAGCTTCCATTTCAAGGTTTCTTTACCCATGAGACTGAGGAAAGATCCTATTTTACCTATTGAGTTTTAAGTGGACCTAGGCCTCTAAGTGTGATTCTATTCTACCCTGTTAAAGTCCCTGAAAAATCTTGTAAAAGCACAGATTTCTTAAAGTGATATATTTTATTGGACCAACTACCTAGCTGGGATAGAATTAGTTATTCTTCATCAGGTCTGAGCAATAAAAGTCAGCACAGCACAGTAAAAAACAACTGGAAGAGTGGGGAGAGAATTTTTCAGGGGTAACAGGCAAACAATTAACGGAAGAAAATAATCTAATTCATGGAAAATCAAGGTCTATCAGAAAGGAAGAGGGTCATTCTCACTTCTCATGCGTGAGAAAAATTCAGGAACCACCTAGGTTATAATATGCCATAAAACCAATGTCAGTGTTAAGTCCTTGGTTCTCATTCTCCAGCTACCTTTTGACTTTTTGTTCCCAAGGTGTTAGGTAGATTTCCCTTGAGCCTGAGGCCAGTGAGGTCAAAGAATAAGTGATTGTCTTGTGAAAAATGTGGTTCTAATGATGTTTGTGTGTATCCTTTATAGGGTTTTTTTTTTTACTGTGACAGTTAGTTAGGTGCATAGTTACTGTTTAGTTTCACCCACATAGTTGGGTGCATTGGATGAGAAATAAATCATATTTTGGACAGACATCATGGGCAGCCACAAGAAAGTGGGCAGGGGACAGAGGGCAGTGAGTGGAGATCTGTGATCCTGGGGGTGGGGAGGGGGCAGGGTGGCTATAACTTGGTGTAGCACAAGGTGAGTAACACAGATCCTGCCCTGGAGGGGCATTACAGGGTCCAGAAAATGGTCCCATTTAACATAGTAATTTTGAGAGGGGGGAAATAAACAAACAAATCTTATAAAACATTTATTCTCCCCCTCTATATCAGTAATTGCAACCCCCCTTCCCCCAAGGATCCTGCTAACTATGAAACCCAATCAATCACTTTTGTGTCAGCTGAGTATAGTGCAGTGATATTTACATATTATGTACAAGTACTAGCATTATAAATAATATTCCCAAGTTTGAGCTAAAAGTCCAATAATAAGTTAATAACCATAAAAGAAATTATATAAGTACATTTGCATATTTTTCTATTTTCACCTCCCCAAAACATTAGGAGTGATGTATCAACATGTGTTACAGAGATCCACACAGAAAGAAAGCCCACTGACCAGAATGGTCAGAGGAGTACTGAGAAAACCTTGGATACACCATTTCAGGTTGCTGCCCAAGTCCAGCCACGTGCAGAAGAAAGCATCAGAGACTGAGACAAGCAACCGTTAGAAGAAGGGAGGGCGAAAGAGTTGCCACCAAGCAGGGTCAGTGCCTCTTTTTGATTGTTTTTTTTCTTTTCTTTTCATTTTGCTCCTTTCACTGTGCCAAGGAAGATGGCAGGAGGGAAAGCCCCTTCTTGTAAAGCATATTGACTTCAACCCTCGGAAACTAAGCTGGGGTGGAAAGGACATGCAGGCAGGGCTGTTGACCTTACAAGGGAGCCAAATAATTTGATTCATGAACTCAGGTGGAGTTCATTTAAGTTAATTGTCTTATGGAATCTTATTGATTGGCCAGTGGTCCCAAGTTGAGTTGATTTTAGTTAAGTGTCTCGTGGACCCTCATTGATCTGCTCAGGATTGATTGATCCCTGAACTGAGGGATGAATGGATTTAGGGTGACCATATTATGGACTTTAAATGGACTTACTTAAAATTGATTCACCCATGCACCTACAAAAAAATTGATTCCAGAAAGGCCATCTAGAGCCCAAATAATATGATTTAAACTCTTAGAAACCATTATTAGAAAAGCCAGGAGTTAACTGTCAGCAACATATTTGGCCAACACAAGATCCAGGCCCAGACAAGTACCAACACAGAAGTGGTAATGATAGGATGTAAGGGGAGGTGGAGCCACATGAAGAAAAGCCTCCAAGGCTCCCAATATTGAAGAGAATGTCAAGGTGTTGTTGGCTCTGGATTTAGGATCCGGATACCTTGTTTGCAGCACGGATACCCACCCACAGAAACCACGACCTTTCCATTTGATAATAGGCAAATCTATTGATACACAGTGATAACAGAAAAGAAACAATACAAACAATTCTATATATCTACCAATTCCTAGGGCTGTCAGTAGTATATAGGCTCACTGCCGTTCAATGCAAATGTGACAGGTGGTCGGGACCAGAAGTCCTGCCCCCTAGCCCCACCCCCTCTCCCCTTGTATGGCATGTGATGTCACCAGCCCCACTCCCTGGCCCCAGTCACGTGATGTGTGACATCACCAGCACCATCCCCTGAGCCCAGTCATGTGGTATGTGACATCAGCAACTCTGCCCCCACCCCAGTCACATGGTGTGTGACACCACCACATGGTCCATGACATCAGAAGGACAGCCCATGCAGACTCCCAAAGCCCAACCCCTCAGGATGCAAGAAGCACCCTAGACCATGTGGTGTAGTTATGGCCTATCAGGTCCCAAATTGATCTAGCCCCCCACCAGAGCACAGGCATGGTCTATGGGGTGGCAGGGTGGTGGTGTGACCCCCCCTAACAAACTGCCCCACCACTCCAAGTCAATTGGCAGAGGTTTCAGAGGCCTCAGACCTCCCAAGAACAATGCTGAACCAATTGGAATGAGTAGAGGGGGTGGGATTTGGGCGGCAACCCCACCAGGTCTATCTGCTTTCCCAAATGACCACTCTGTTTATCTGAGACTATGCTAAGGCAAGCAGGGGCAGATATGGATTCTTTCACCACATCTGTAGGCCCACTCACTACAACCCCAAGATGGCCTTATAGAAAGTATTACCATAGAAATAGTTTTGAGAAGGAGACATGGCCCCTTGCCCAAAGACTCTTTGAGATACCTGACCCTGTTCGGGAAGATCCAATGAACAGGCAAATGGAGGGGGTCCAGACCCTCAAAGCAGACATTGAGAATTTGGAAGAGGGTATCTTTGTGACAAAGCCTACATGCAAAGTAGAAGTCATCACAGAGGAGAGACCAGTAAGAGACTTGGAGCATGTTTGTGGGGACACTTGGGTTTTCAGTGTGGGTTCACTCCATGGCATGTGTGTGTTTGGAAGTAGCTAAGGACTGATTAAACAGCAGCTAACTAACTCCTTTAATTGAACTCCTTTACAGTTAGATGAAGCCTTTTTAATGACTCCAGAAAACCTACTCACCTCTACACAAGAAGGAGATGCATGCTTTTGCAGAGATAAAAGACCGGATGAGCCTGAAGAGTTCAGAAGACATTTAACCATCGAATCAACATAAGCTATTACCTCACGCGAACATAAAGTCTTTATGAAGTCTCTTGTTCGCGTTTTATTTTATGGCATAATGAAATACTGCTTGAGGAAGAGACTTTTAACCTATACTGGCAGTGCACATTTGACCTAGGGGTCAAGAAGCCCACAGATGTCTTACTTGTTTAGATGAAGACATAAACCAAAGAATTCAGGAACTTTGCCAGGAAATATGACTTGATAGCATTTTCAATGCTGGAATAACCATTGGGTTTGCCAGGAACATTCTCAGAATCACTGTGAAGCATTTAATTCAGGTTAGAGAGCTCCTAAACACTGTGTATTCTGCAGAAGATCCTAATTCTGGCCTTCATGATTTGATCACTGAGGAAGATAAAACACTCATACTCCATATTAAATGCTTAATTGGTACTATAGATTATAAAACCCTGCTTAAGAGAAGGGCTTAGCAAAAACTGTTTAAAATAGGGTGGGGGATTATATCTTTTGCTGATCTTGGTGGGA
>NW_017728912.1:1559695-1593762 GCF_001723895.1 Crocodylus porosus | reverse complement strand
TTTTTCTGAAATCAGCTTCTGAAACTTTGTGTTTCTTGTGGGAGGAGAAGCAGTGTGTAGGGGGTTAAGCAAATTTTAAATTTGTAGTGTGTGAGGAAAGTGAATTCTCAATGCTGAGATGTAAATTTTATATTTCCTAAGTGATCACACGCACCACTCTCAAAGAAGAGCGAGGGTCTGGGCAAAGACCTCTAAAACCACAAGCAAAACTCCCCAGAAAAGCTCAGCCTGCAGATCATAATACCCAAGGATCAGAAGGCCACCAGGACAGAACAGAAGGGTATGATTCCTCAGAGGAAAACAAGCCACATACCTCTGAGAAAACCAGATATAAAAAGACAAGGATTCATACTCCCAAAACAGGTGATCTGGACCCCTTGAATAAGAAACCCAGGACTGATTACTCACACAATTTAGAGAAAGAGGAGAGTCTTTCTCCTTTTTTGAAAGATCATGATTACTGTGAAAAAAAGAGGGTGAGTTTTCAGGGTGGGTGTAAACAACTTGTCTTGAAAGATCATGATTATTGTGAAAAAAGAGGGGGATTTGGGGTGGTACTGGTAGGCATATATATCTCAGAAAGGGTGTGCAGAGCACTTTGAAAGATCATGATTACTACCAGAGCAAAAGGGTCAATTTTACCCAGAGAGGAGGTAGTCTGTGTCACTCGGACAGCAGGTGTGGTCTGTGTCATAAGAGGGGGAGTCATGGTAAACACAGAGGTAAGAATGGGTGGCAAACCAGCAAGTGGCTAGCAGGGCGAAAAGTAAGGGCCTGGTTAAAGAGGAGAGTAGGGAAGGCTAAACACTGGTTGAGGGGGAAAAAAAAAAGTGATCCCCTAAGGATCCCACAAACACTCCTCCTCCTTCCAGTCCTGACCCTTCACCAGAACTCCCAGAGCCAGAGAGAGGGGGTGGAGAATATGGTTTAGGAAGCCTGTTAGAGGGTCCCTCAAATGTACCCCAGCCACCCAGACCTGACCTTTCACCAGGACCCACAGAGCCAGAGAATGGAGATGGTGACTATGATTTAAGAAGACCGTTAGAGGGTCCCTAAAATGTTCCCAGACCACCCAGGACTTCCCCAACACTAAAACCTGGAGGGTCAGAGGGTTGGGATAATGAATTTGGTATAGAAGACAGTTTAGAGGATCCCTCAAGCACCCCTGGTCTTCTGAGTCATCAGAGGATGTTTTACCAGATGTACATATGGTGCCGGTGAGAAGGCAAGAGTAGTCTGTAGCCAGGTTTGGTGGCACGAGGTACACTGAGAACTTCCGTTTTGTGAATTTGGAGCATGTGCCATTACATGTGGCATACGAAGCCATAACCCGAGGGGTGGAAGAATTTGTAGCAGAACTCCGACGGAGATTCACAGGCAATGACTATGCACAGTTACGTATTCAGGCAGATAGCATGGCAAACTGTTTATACTTACGAGCTATTAATTTAAACAATTTGACCCCAGAGCTGTTTTTAGAGTGGTTCAGTATCCTGTTACAAAGCCAGAGAGAAATATTGCTCGATTTGACATTTCAGCTGGTCGTGGTCATTGTGAAAGGCCGGGGAGGTGGAAGCTCTACCTCCTATTCTCAGATCATTACTAAAAAGAGGCAGTATTTAATTGACTTGAATACCTATGATACTTAACCTGTGTTTAGCAGGCAGTCTATCAGCTGTTACAAAACGTAGAGGGGCCAGAGATATCGAGCTGCTAGATGGTGCCAAAGAACTGCATAGGAAATTAGGCATGTCTATGTATCAAAAGGTTATGCTCAATCAAGTACCTTTGTTTGAAGACCTTGAACAGGTTAACATCCACACAGTGATGCATAAGGAAAAAACTGGGTGGAGTTTATTTAAAACATAGGATGCACCCAGAGGTGCCCTAACTGTAAGCTGTTCTGTAGTTCCAGAGAGTGCTTAGAAAGGCACATGGCCCTGGCCTCTGAAAAATGGATTGCGATGACTGTAAATGTTACGTGGACAAAAAGCACGAGTGCAAGGGGCGGCAGTGCAAACAGTGTTATGGGAAAATCACAGATGTAAACAAACAGTGGTGCTTTATGCATCAGATTAAAGAGCCTAAAGAAGTTAAGTGCTACATTTTTTATGATTTTGAATGTGTGCAGGAGACAGGGATGCATGTGCCCAACTACATTTTTGCAATGGAGCTAAAGACAGGGGGAAAAAAAACTGCAGAAAGCCACAGGCAAAACCCCTAAAAGGCTTGTAAAGCTAAGCCCAAAAAGCCAGAAACCACTTGGGAGTTCAAGGGCGAAGAGTGCCTGTCTGATTTTATTAAGGTTTTTATGGATAAAAAGTTCAAGGACTACACCTTCATAGCTCACAACGCCAAAAGCTACAATGGTTACTTCATTGTCAGCCAGTTATTGAAGGAAAAAATGGGCGTGAAACTAATCACTCAGGGTGGTAAACTCATGTGTATTGAAGTTACCGGGCTAGGCATCTGTTTCATAGATTCTTAACTTTTTTGCCAATGAAACTTAGCAGGCTTCCACAGGCCATGGAGTTTGAAGGATGCAAAGGTTATTTCCCACATTTTTTTAACACAGCAGAAAACCAAAATTATGTGGGGCCTCTCCCAAAGATGAGTATTATGGCATGAAAAATATGTTGACCGGTGAGAAAAGACAGTTTTTAGAATGATATCAGAATAACCGCGATAAGACCTTTGACATGTAAAAGGAGCTGGCCTATTATTGCCAGCAGGATGCAAACATTTTGAAAGAGGCCTGCTGCCTCTACAGGGATGAGATTATGAAAATGACACAGAAGGTAGACCAAGTGAAAGTAGATGGTGAACTCCAAAATGTAGTATGCTGCATAGACCCTTTCCAATACATCACACTGGCCTTCGTCTGTAAGGCCATGTACAGGTTTATGTTTCTGGAACCGCAGACCATAGCACTTTTCCCCCCGGACAACTATCACAGACAGAAAAAGAGATTTTCAACCCCATCTATTCAGTGGCTAATGTACATTTTGGAGAAAGAAAATATTCAAATTCGATACGCTTTACAGGGTGGGGAATTTCAGGTAGGCCCCTATTTTTTAGACAGCTATGCCAACAGTGATGGGGAACCTACGGCGTTTGAATTTAACAGATGCTTTTTCCATGATTGTGTTACTTGCTACAAGAAAGAGCAGAACCCTTTGATGGGGACCACCTTTGGGTTTCTGAATTATCAGGCATTGCACAAGACTGATTATCTCAAGAGAGAGGGGTTTACCGTTAGGACCATTTGGGAGCACGAGTTGAGGGCTCTGTTAGAAACGCATGGGGAGCTGGCAGATTTTTTAAACAGAACCCCGCTGCCTTCTCCACTGGTGCCTAGGGATGCTCTTTTTGGGGGGAGAACTAATGCCATCTGTCTATATTACCAAACTAAACCCAGCAAACAAATACACTATTACAATTTTACCTGTCTTTACCCCTTTATAAACAAAATGAAGGAATACCCAGCCAGACACCCTGAAATCATTCATGACAATTTCCAACCCCTGTCGAGCAATTTTGGAATACCCAGGGTGAAACTGAACCCACCGCGAAACCTTTTTTTTCCTGTGCTACCCACCAGGGTGAACAGGAAACTTATATTCACACTGTGCCGCCTCTGAGCAGAAACAAGACAAGAAAAATGCAACCACACTGATGAAGACTGGGCCCTCCTGAGTACATGGTGCACACCAGAATTGAATAAAGCTATCGCCAAGGGGTACAGACTAGCTCAATTCTATGTAGTCTGGCACTTTACCGAGAAGTCTAGCACCCTTTTTTCACAGTACATAAAAATGTGCCTCCGACAGAAGCAGGAAGCCTTGGGCTATCCCGCCTGGTGTACCGACCAAGAAAAACAAGAGAGATACATGGCCAATTTCTTGAAAAAAGAAGGCGTAGCCTTACGTCCACAGCATATCAAAACCAACCCTGCAAAGAGCCAAATAGCAAAATTGTTTCTAAATTCTTTGTGGGGTAAATTCAGACAGAGAATCAACTTGCCCAACACCAGCATCATTAGAGACCCCGAAGAACTCTTTGGCTACCTCTTTTCTCCCACCTATGAAATTTCATCTTGCAACTTAATTGATGATGAGGCAGCCTGCGTGTCTTCAAAACACACCAAAGAGCGTTACACTGTCTCTGGTAACACAAACATCTTTATAGCCTGTTTCACCACCGCTTATGCACGCTTAGAGTTGTAGGAGGTTAGACAGCTTGCAAGACCGGTGTCTGTACCATGACACAGATTCTGTGATATTTGTGAGCCGCGAGGGAGATTGGAACCCCCCGCTGGGTGATTATTTAGGTTAGCTCACCATGCGTATAAAAATCATAAGAGTTATCTTTGGATTTAAGTCTCACTTTCCCAAATGCTCAGTCATAGTGCATAACTAGTTCGGGCAGAGCAGGTTGGGTGGTAATTGTCTTGTTTATAAGATCCAGTAATTCTGTGATGGTTGTATAATACCCCTGAGGCAGGCTTTACCCCCATTTTTTAGTCCCAGAAATTATTTTGAAAGGCATGCCTTCATTGATGCTGTTCCAGTTCTGTGGGTATTGTATTTCTGCTAACCCTATCTCCCAGTTCCAGGTGGGGGCTGGGACACTGCTCCCTACCCCCGAGGGGTTGCCTGCTGCCAAGGCAGGCTCTGTCAGTAGAACTCAGGTGGGGACAATGTCTTCCTGCCCTGGGAACAGGGACCTCCTGGCTCTGTCTCCCAGATCAGGAGCACGGAACTTGGAAAGAGCAGCAGGGGTGGGCAGGTACCAGCCCCCTGCCTCATTTGCCAGTGGGGCAGCTAGCAGCAAGCCCCCACCTGCGCATGAAATCCCCACCCAGCTGGGAACTTTCTGCTAGGTACCCCACCAGCGCAGGGGGCTAGCAACTACCTCTCCCTTGTAGCTTTTTCCAAGCTCACACCTTGATAACCCAATTGAGACATGGAGCGGGGACCTTCCTCTGTCTGGGGCAGTTCCCAGCTTCTGCTCCATGATTGTGGGGTGGGGGTTGGAGAGCCTATTCACTGCCCAGCTCTGTGATCATGGAACTGAGCAGGAAACAGGTTCCCCAGCTCCCACCAGCAGGGAGCTCCCAGCCCTGCTCTGTGATTGGAAAGCAGAGGCTGGGAGATCTTTATGCTCCAGCCTGACCTCTTAAGTTCTGGGGCCGGTGCTGGGACATCCTTCTCTCCCAGCACCAGCTCCATGGTCATGGAGATCATACTGGGTGAGAAGGATCTCCCAGTGCAGCCCCACAACTATGGAGCTGACGCTAGGAGAGAAGGATCTCACAGCCCAGGTCCTGCAACTGTGGGGCTCATGCTGGGAGCTAAGGCTCTCTCAGCACCAGCTCCATGACCACAGACCTGGTGCTGGGAGGTAAGGCTGTCCCAGCACTGGCCCTGTGATTACAGAGCAGGTCTGGGAGCTCCCTGATGCTGGGGTAGTGGACATTGCTCCCTGCCCCATAGAGCTGCCTGCTTCTGGGGCATGGGGAAAATCTCCCATTCCCTGCTGTCCAGCTGACTGGAAGCACATTGCTCCCAGTCAGGGGTGAACATGTGAGCTGCTATTCAGTTACTAATCAAGTAAATTTGCTACATCCATTTACAGTGTAGTATTCAAGTAGCTACTTGCATGAGCAAATTTACTCATGATTAGAGTCAATTACTGCACAGTAAGCATCTGCACATGTAGACACAGACACTTATTGCAGAGAAATCAGCCCTATTGGGCAGTAAAACATGTCATATAAATACATCCTTCATGTATGGGATTGAATACCCTCTTGAAGATAACAGGAGGAAAACAAGAGGTTTGTTGGATTGCATCTATAGTCAGGCTGGGAGAAACTTTCAGCAATTAGTTGATTCACTGAAAATGTGATTTTGTCTCAGCTGAAACTATATGCAAACTCAGGTTGAATGTATTGCCTATTTTTGGGTAATTAGAAGAATGGGAAACTGGTCTAGATTTATAAAGCTCAGGAAATGGTACTACTACCTTTTACAGAAAAACCCTAGTAGGTAGGACATTCTTCTAGCATTTGGAAAACTTAGGTTCAAATCTCTCTCTTCCCTAAAGAATTTCGTAAATGGAATGCCCTAATTGCATGTATTCTGGGATGGGTTACTCTTGTTCACTTTTTTTGATGTTATTTTCCTTTGCCTGAAATAGTTAAATATTAAGTATTGCAAAGAGAATAAGTATATCACCTAGTGGTCAGGGCACTACCTGGGAATTGGGACACCTGGCTTCCTATCCTTTTGCAATTAATAGTGAAGTATTTTATGCAAAAGAATGTATACAACAGGCAAGATTGATAAAGCCCCTACCTGTAGTTCAGTAGTTAGGTTACCTATCTGGAATATAGTGAAGCCAAGTTCAAACCCACTCATTGCCAAATGCAGAACAGATGAATAAAAAAAAATTCTAGATGAATATCCTAAAAGTAAGATTGTATAACTATTTTCCCTTCTAGCGTCTAATGTCCTCAGACTTCCCAATTTTTCATTTATAGCTGGTGTGCTGTTAGCAGGAAAGTTCTTATGTGAATTCATACATTCTCAGTTTGGTCTACTACTCTCACCCCTCTTTTTATGTACTTTTACAACTCCTGATTCTAATCCTCATCAAAATATTGCTGTATGTTATATACAGCATCCCCATTAGAAGAAAATGGATTCTTCTAATCCATTTGCTGCCAGAAATTTACCTTGAAAACACATGATGCTGCCTGATTTGCAGACCAAAAAAATGTGTAAAAACATCCAAAACTTAAATGTTATTGATTCAAAAGCTTTTGAAATTCCACCCCCCCACACCTTCCAAGTAACCTTGTGATATTGAATTAAGTTTTAAACCAACATTTAAGGGGTTTTGTGTCACCTTTACAATTTTAATATTGCATTCAGAATGCAATAAACATAAAATTAGTATAGATCCCAGACTATGAAATAGTTTATATTAGATGGCTATGCAACATTAAAATATGATTTTTTAATATGTTAAGTAGGAAGCAAAACTTGGTTAATTAACCTTTATGCACCCTACTGAAATATTTCACATCTTTATTTCAGTGAAGATGAAAGCAGTTGACAAATCAAGAGTGAAATTATAGTTTAAATTGGTTGGGCTTAGTAAGGGATCACAGAAGACTTAATAGGTCTGCTTGTATGGAGCATGACTTACTATTTGAGGTCAGGTGGATGAGATGACTGACTGGAAAACATCTTCTAAATCAAGAGGTGCAAAACATAGGAGTGATAACAATAATTGAATTGAGATTTTTTTAATATTAATGTAATGTTAACATGTTTAGATAAAGTGTTTAATCTCTGGGCACATCCACACAAGCACATATGTGCATTTCTCCAAAGACAAATAGAAGCAGCACGTATTTGGGCCACTGCTACCTGTCCCTGGGGAACACCTGTGCATGCATGCTTTGATGTGCTGCAAGTTGTCCATGGTGAGGTAGGAAAGGCTGAGACCAGCACCTGGGATGCCCCAGAACCCATTTCTGGGGTGCTGATCCACTTACACAGAGTCTGGCCAGCACTTGGAGTGTGGATCTAGCTGGCTGGGCTCTGGTTTTCAGTGGCGCACACTGCCACTATGTGTGACACTTCCCTTTTTTCTGGTGTGGGCTTTTTTGACATCAGGATCTCCTGGTGTCAAAATAACCCACTGTGCTGCAAATTACCAGTGCAGTGAATGCCTGCATGCACGGTGCATGAGGTTTACAGAGCCACAGATGGGTCTGCAGCACCACAAACCACACGTGCATCCTCCCTGCCCTGGTCACTCCATGCAAAACTAAGAACGTGAAGAGTCTGAGGATATGAGATTAGGTCGTGATTTAAGGGAACTAAGGGATTCATAGGGCATGTCTAAATTGCCTCAATATGATATTAGGAAGCTCTTTTTTTCTAATATAACTGTGCCTGTTCTGTGCTCACAGCCCCCCTAAGCAGGAATAGTATGGCTGGCTGAGTGTATGTCAATAAGCAGTCCTGAGACATAGAACTTACTGTGGTGTGCCTGGTAGTGTAATAAGTTAACTATACTCCATCCATTTGAGAAGATATTGCATATGGAAGAGGTATGCAGCATCTCACTTGAGCACTCACTAGTGCTATAGTGGGATAGTACAGTCTATGGTATTCACATTGTTTACTTCTTGGGCAAGGTGAATGCTGTGGGGCCAATCCACAGACTTGATCAGCTGCACCACCCTCATTCACCAGGGTAAGTCCCCAGGGTCCTATGCTGCCTCCACCTAGCTAAATCCTGATCCTAGCTCAGCAAGGGCAGGGGCAGTATATGGCTCCATGCTGCCTTGAGTGCCCAATCTAGCACACAGAATCCACAGGGAGCTCTTTTGCCTGCACAGCACCTAGGGCCAGATCTGCTTCATGGGCTAGGAGATGAGCACCCCTGATACAGGTATATCCTCAGTCTCCCAATTGTACAGCAAATGTATGGGAGTTATGGTCATGTGTACTGAGGGCAGATGTATGGATGGATTTAAGTTTCAGGCAACAATTTTATTTTATTTATCATACCAGACCTCTGGATGGTTACAATATGGGGGGCATTGTAACAGGATCCTACCTCAGGGGTGGCTATAATACCCCTACAGTACCATTCTAGCCCTTGTCCTCCCTCCTCCTTTGGGAAGAAGTTATGATGTTTTCAGAGAAAAAGAGGCTCCCCAAAAAAGATCTCATTCATGAACAATGGTGGAACACCTTAAGGGTTAAACAGTCTCCAAATCTCCCCTACTTCTGTGCCCAGGCCTTTCAGTTATTTCAAATCATTACCTGGGGACTCCCCATCCCCATGTCTGTCCTTCTCTGGGTGAGGAGTCCACTCTGGCTCTAACTCTGTCCCTCTCTGGCACTACTTGGCCCTCCTGTTGTCTCGACTAGTCCCAAACACAAGCCACTGGTCAAACTCAAACAAAAACACATAAGCATTCGCACAATAACAAAACTCCAAGCCAACTGGCTATCTGCCAGTCTTATCCTTATCCTGTCCCCATTGCAATCCACATTCAGTGTCTTACAGGCATTTTCAGACATTCTAGGAGTCAGCAGAACCTCCCACTGCAGTTTTCCCAGGCAAGAGCTCTTCACTCTGTAGCCAGCAGGTCAAACTAGCCACTTGCTCTCATGCACAGGCTTTAAGACTCTCCTAAGGCCTGCCCCATCCGGCCATGTGACTCTTCATAGTTTCACAGCTTCTAGGATCAGAAGGGATCTGAGCAGATCATCGAGTCTGACCCCCTGCCATGGCAGGAAAGAGCGCTGGGGTCAAACGACCCAGGCAAGGTGTTCATCCAGCCTCCTTTTAAGAGACCCCCAGGGCAGGAGCCAGCACCACTTCACTTGGAAGTGGGTTCCAGACCGTAGCCGCCCCGACAGTGAAGTAGCGCCTCCTGATGTCTAGCCTGAATCTACCCTCTGCCAGCTTGTGACTGTTATTCCTGGTCAGTCCTGGTAGTGCTTGGGGGAACAGGGACTCTCCCAATGCCTGCTGGTCCCCTCTGACTAGTCTGTAACAGGCCACTAGATCCCCCCTCAGCCTTCTCTTGTGGAGGGTGGCCCTCCTCTGGACCCTCTCCATGTTGTCCACATCCCTCCTGAAGTGCGGTGCCCAGAACTGAATGCAGTATTTAAACTGCAGCCTGACCAGTGTTGCACAGAGGGGAAGGATCACCTCCTTCGACCTGCCTGAGATGCACCTGTGGATGCATGACAAGGTAAGGTTGGCTTTCCTGACTGCTCCCTGACACTGTTGGCCCACGTTCATTTTGGCATCAATAATGACTCCAAGATCATTTTCTGCCTGTGCACTGACGAGAAGGGAGTTCCCCAGCCTGTAGGTATGCTGCTGGTTCTTCCTCCCCAGGTGCATCACCATGCACTTGTCAGTGTTGAAACCCATCCTGTCCTCATCCACCTACCCCTGTAATCTGTCCAGGTCCAGTTGCAGCCTATTCCTCCCTTCTAGCATGCCCACTTCCCCCCACATCTTAGTGTCATCTGTAAATTTGAACAGGGTGCTTTTTACCCCCTTGAACCAAGTCGCTGATGAAGATGTTGAACAGTGTGAGCTCAAGGACTGAGCCCTGGGGGACCCCACTGCCCACATCCCTCCAGGTCGAATAAGATCGGTCCACCACCACTCTCTGGCTACAGCTCTTCATCCCATTAGTGACCCATCTGACTGTGTAGGTATCAACGCCACAGTCTCCTAGTTTTTTAATGAGAATGGAGTGAGAAACTGTCAAAGGCCTTCCTAAACTCTAGAAAGACTATGTCCACCATGACTCCTGCATCCAAGGATTTTGTAACCTGAAGGCACTGGGGATCATCCACGTGCACTTTCCATGAGGTGACTCTGAAAGCACTCGCAGGAGTTTCCCCTTTTGACTAATGATCTGCCTGCTCTCCTTGCTAGAAATGAGGTCTGTCTGCAGTCCCTTGTTCCTAGACTGACTCCCCGACTCCCCTTGTTGTATTTTACTGCTCTGCCTCCCTCCCCAGGGTGAATTACCTTCCCCTAGTTAGCCTCTCCCTGTGCCTTGCACCCTGCTCTGTCTTCTGGCAGCCATTTCATTAGCAGCTAGCTTGTTTCCTGCCAGTTCTCCCTGATTCAGTGCAGCCTGGTGCTCTTTCCTCTTAACACATAATTTGGTAGATACACATAAGCTTGCCCACAGGATTCAGCATACTTTTTTTAATTCTCTCACTTAAAATAGCCTTGGAATTTGGCCTTAGCTTAAGATAACATTCATGCTGTCAATGCCAGCAGAGTAGGAAGCAAATGAACTCCCTCCAGGTTCATTTGTTCACTGGATAATTACATCATACAATTTACCATTACAGACTGGGAAAATGTACCTGCAAACTTTCTGTCCCATATTCATTTAAAGGCAGTCCTAATGCATTAAGATCCCTAATACATTTCAGTTCAGTTCAGTCACCAGAACCTCTAATTTGCCAAGGGAAGCTTTAGAGGACAAACCACAGATGGAATAGCTTGTCTAACTGTGCTAGGACCACATCACCGTACATCTCTTGCAAGGATTTCTCACAGGAAAGGAAATCTTCTTTTAGAGCCCTGTGGCAATTGCAGCCTGCTCCTCAGTGCTTTTTGTGATAGGGGAAAAAAATATTCTAAGGTTTTACAGAGGGCAAGGGCATAAAGAAAGGCATTCTGCTAGTGTTAATATAGTTCGTTCTAGATATTAAACTTATAGATTGTCAAGACTGGGTCAATGCTTTTTAAATATAAGGTAAGAAGAAAAGTGCCATAATAACATAATTGTAGGGAATCTCTCCTTCACACAAGGAGGTGGATGTTGTATGGGATTGATACCTCTGCAGCCACCCACAAAAATCACACTGTTCAGCAAAGTCCTTCCATGCTGCTACTTTTCAGTCTATAAGAGCATCTGCTGTCATTTCTGTATAATGTGGAATAATTTATAGGTTTATTGGGTCACATATCCAAGAGTCCTGTGGTCAAATTAAGCCTGTACACTGGAATGCCTGGAGCAGCCACAAAAAAAAAAAAAACCCTTACAAATTAACTATTGAAAATATATATCAGCCACTGAGATGTTTATGATCTCCTCACTTAGACACTATGTCTATACCACTTATGTTCTGGCACCAGATTCATCAGTAATGAATAAGACATAACTCAAGTGTTTGCACTCAGGGGGTGTGGCCCCACAAGCACTCAAGAGCATTTCCCTTGGGACATAATAGCAGTGATACATAGTTATGCCGCTGCTACTCATCCTCCGGGATTGCCCCTGTATGTGTGCTCTGGCTCATGACACACAACCCCAGGAAAAGGTAGGACAGTCTGGGGCCAGCATCTGGGCTGGCCCCAGTAACCTTACGTGGGGTCCTGGGACCGTTCTGGGACAGCAGTGGTGGTGATTCGGGCACACAGAGCCTGGCTAGCAGTCAAAGTGTGGCTCTAGCCAGCAAGGCTCCAGGTACAGGTGGTGTGTGCTGCTGCCATATGTGCTGCTCTGCTGCTTTTATTTTTTTTTTTTACTGCATGTTTTTTTTTTTAGATATTAGGACTTCCTGATATCTAATTTTGGTTCTGTGCTGTGCATTGCAAATATGCAGTGCAGAGAGCCTTTTCATGTGCACCATGTGAGTTTTGCAGCACCTCAAAAGCCTTTTAGGTGCCACAAACTGCATGTTCCTGCTCATCTGGATGTGTCCAGGCTTTGTGTCTTCAGACAGCTTGAGCCTGACTGGGGAGGGAAAGCATAGGGCCATTCCTGAGCCATTTAGACTGAATAATTGTTAGTCTCAGGTGAACCAAGTCAGGATGGGGCTGGGGTTTATTCCTCAGTAACAAGCCAAGGGTTGGGAAGTAAGTGGGATATAGTCTTTCTGAAATTCCCTTTGTCAGCTAAACAATATAACACTGTTACTGTTTCCTGAGTGCATAAATGAAATATGTGTTTTAAAATCCATAACAAGAGTTGATTGTATATTTCCTCTCTGCCCAGTAGTAACAATGCTGAGGACTGGAAGGCTACTTTCCTGTTAGAAGAGTTACCAGTGACAAGGAGCATAAGTCTTTAAACTGGATGTTCTGGCTTTTCTATTTTCTGGGCTTTTCCTGATTTCAAATATTGGGGGGGGTTTTTGTCCTGACAACCTGGGACAAAAATCTGCAGTCTGTTTTGCCTTCTCAGCACACTTACATTTCAAGAACAACAGCCACAAGAACATGGGCTGAATTATTTGGGGGTTTCTTCTGGTATAAATCAAAACAGATTTTTTTTTAATTTCAAAATGTCAGCAATTTGTAAATTTTCCCCAAATAATTTTCAAAACTTACTCATTCCTATGAACAATTTGGTTCTAGTGAGTCATTGTTTTCCAAAGAAGGGGGAAATTGTATTTAAAAAATCTTGACCATATCAATGGGGATATTGTTAATACAGCTTGTTTTATTTATGACAACTTTTGAACAGGGGTAGCACCTCAGTGCACACAAGCAATCCCCTCTATACGAAATCTCATCTAAAATACCAATGCCTGATTCTGATGGAGAAACTCTATTTCGAGAGATGACTTTACTAAGAGTAATAAAAGCATAAAACTGCTTTTGCCTTGCTGCTTGCCACAGTTACCAGAGAGAACAATATTTCAACCCCAGCTATCTCATAAGAAAATAACTTGTAAGACAATGTATAAGAACAGCACTCTGTGCCCCTGACATCACTCACAAAATATAATTCCCTATATAGTTATATGAACAAAAAATGTTGTCCACACAAATGATTTTGACTGGCTTATGACATGATACAAGATACTAAATAAGGACAAAGAGCACAGCCAGTGGATATTTACATCTATACAATTTTTATTCTGTTTGATCAGTTTGAAGAGTGACTATAAACTCCACGTTTCTTCCCAGAGTGTCTTACATCATCAGGATACTGGTAGTTTATTTATTTATTAGGTTGATATCCTTCCCTATCCAAAAAGTCTCACAGAATCACTATAAACAACTCCACAGATAAGATTCCCCAACATCCCAAAGCCTGAGAACTTCAACTCTCCTCTTCTCCCATTCTCACACAAACTATAACTCTATGAGTATTGTAGAAGCGTAGCTTTCAGATACAAAGTTGGAAATAAATCATTCTGGGTCATATTCTACTATGCCTATTGAGTACATAAATGGACTTAGTGTATATACAAGCATACATTTAGATCACCCTAATGAAGGGTAGGGTTGTCTATGGTATGCAAGCATTCACAGGATTTAGGTCACCCTAAAATAGTGCACCTGATCTAAAGTTAGTTCACCTCAGGAGTGAGTGAACTTTAGATCAGAAAAGGGTTAACCCTATATAGCAAGATCTGGGGCTAGCCACTTGCCACAGCTCCATGACTGTGCTGTTTTAACCCCTCCCTGAAACTTGACTGGGCATGTGATACCAGCTCAGGTTTAGGTGGTGTGTACTAAGCTGCCTAAACCTGAGCCAGGTCCAACAAACACTTTACATACCTGTAGCTTGGGTGTACATGGGTTTGTACTTCCCTCTCCAGTTGAGGGAATTATTGGCAGGGCAGTGTGCTGCAAAGGGACACAACAGCTCAGCAGCTGCCTCTGTCCCTTATAGAGTCAGGTCCAGTCAATCAATTACTTAACTATATACAGATTTATTATTACAACAAAACCATTAAAGGGTAAGGAGATAGATATATCTAGATTGATTGATCTATCTATCTACACACACATACACATGTACAAATTTCCAAAACAATAAACTCTATTTTATAAACACACACACACACACACACACACACACACACAGATATACACATACCCAGTTATCATTTAAAATACAGATGAACAATAGAACAAACCAGACCAAAAGATATTGATTGGGCAACCTTATAACTATTCATATACAAACTATTACTTCACATTATTCATATAAACTGTAAGGCACAGTCCACAAATATAATCATCAGTCCTTAGACTACCTGGGTGCCCTCGAGGGCAAGGACCCCACTCCCAAGGTACCACTACAGGAAAGGAGGTAGAGGGAAAGAAAAAGGAGAGGAAGACCCCAAAGATGCCAAAGCTCCCCCGCTATCACCCAGGATAGCCCTTGTGATGCCCCTTCGCAACCCTCAGGGGGTCCCTTCCCTGTGGGGACCCTCTCTCCAGGGTAACTTACTACTCCACGGTCCCAGAGGGTTGCCTTTTGCTCTCCAGCAAGCTCTGTTCTCTGCTGGGTTTTTCTGCTGCCTGATTCTGCTACTGCCATCCTGGCTTAGGGCCACATACACTGCTGCGTGTAGTGGCAACTTCGTCTTGTGCTAGGGCTTGGAGGCCTGGACAGCCTTGTGCAGCACCAGGGCTTGGTCTGTTCCCAGGCCCTCTGGGCAGCATCATCTGCACTGAGCTGCTGCCCCATTTCAGCAGCTGTAGACCCGAGCCACCTCCAGCGGCTCCCACAGTCTTTCACCCTCTGTGCAGCACCTCCTGCACCGAACTCCCAACCTCGTCCTGGGGGTTGAGGACCTGAGCCGCCCCAGGGGCTCCAAAGATCCTGTTCCATGTACTGGCCTGTGCACTGTATCTCTGGCCACATGCCAGAGGTTGTAGACCCAAGCTGCCTTACACAGCTCCCAGGATCTGGATGCTGTGCACCATGCTGCACACTAACAGCTTAACCACTGGAGCCGATCCCTGCTTCCTGCTGATAGAAGTCTTCAGGGGCTCTTCCTGGACTACTGCTTCACCGTGCTGAACAGCTCTCCTCAGCTCTTCTAAGCCTCTTGCTCTTCTCTGTCCCCAAAGCATCTCCCCTTGTGCTGGGTACACAGCTCCTTTTATCCCCTCCAGCGCTCTGCCCCTGAAGTCTTCCACACCTGACAGTCTTTCCTGAGGGGAGGGGGAGAAGAGCTCCCCCGGCCCTAATTGAAGAGGCATGATGTTATTTCTCTTACTGCCTCCTGATTGGTGGATGGGCTCCACCAACCAAAACAGCAGGATCTCAAGCCTGGGACTCAACCCAAGCTCTGAAAGGTAAGCCTGCTACATATCTTTAGGTTCATAAGTGTAATTCTACCCTGTTCTAGTCCCTATAAAATTCATTAATACATCTACTTTTGAAACACATTGGGGGCAAAGGGCAAACTTATTGATTGTGGAAGGAACAACCCTGCAATTGAAGGAAAAGTAACTGAATGATTGCACTTTTCTATTCCAAATTTAATGCTTCACCATGTACTTCACAAAAATGTTTAATGTCCAGTCTCTGTACTATAGCATCCAAACCTAAATAAGATGTTGAACATATTTACTAGGTTTAAATTCATTAGATAATAACACTTCTAAACCTGGCAGAAATAGGAGCGGAAATCATGTACTGTTATGAACATGTACATGAGCAGAACAAAAACAGAAAAGAGCATCACAGTCAATGACCCTCACATGATAGAGCTGGTGAAAAATACATATTATAAGTATAATGAATACTAAAATTAATGTAACCCTAAAATGGAAAAAATAAATAAATTAAGAAATTAGTTTTAAAAGGGCAAATAAGTTCAATTTAATTGCCAGTTCTTTAAAAACAACATTAATGTCCTTTCATCTGCTTTTATCCTAATATCACCCGCTCTTTTGCATTTTAACTTATGCACTGATTCATATTCAAGAATTGCAATCACTATGATAAGATTAACATAAATGTAAATCATGTGTAAAAGCAAGAATGGATTAAGGGGATTATTAAATGGTAAATACAACATTCAGAATTTTCCTGGCATGGTAGTAGTGTAGTAAAACCCCGTTTTTCTTTTTAAAATGCATTTCCTCTCCTTCCCCAACCATTTATGACTTTCTCTCTGCCCACTCTATCCCTTATAAGTGATTTCAAGTAGTACTAGGTAAGCTAAGTTCTTGTATACTATTATTGTAATAAACCCCTTTTTTTATATATTATAAATAGTGTTCTGTTATGTTTGTATTGATTTTTACTGCTTTATATTGTATTATATTGTATTCCTATCATTTGTGCATCGATTTTTGTTTCATATTAATATTGAATAGTTTAGGCCTGTGTCTGTAAAGTGATGTCAAGTACCCATTCCCATCTTGTCTCCATGCCCTGTTGTGCAAGTATGTTACAATTCTTTAACCTCGGCCATGTAAATTTGTTTTCCTTGAATGCCTGAAACAAAGGAGTGAATGGATGAGTGAAACACAATGATAGCAAGACTCTACTAAATCGCCTCACCAACAAAAGCAATACCTGGACCAACGACCCAGCCACTGGAACCACCCTCCGCATTCAAGAAGCAAAAGATGAGGCAACCCACCATTGTGCCAAGGCTGCACATGCTCAGTATGAACATCTGGAGCCCTCTAGAACAGGGTCAACCTTTCCTGGATATGCCCTCCCCATAGGAGATCATAGGTAGACTGCCCCATTAAAAGGGGCAATGAAGACTGACTCCTGGAGATGCCATCTTCACCTGAACCAGACCTGTTCCATGTCATGCTGCCTATCAACCCAGAGGCCCTGCCAGTGACCTCTCCCTGGACAACACCTGCTGGAGAAAGACCCCGACTGGCCATTGAGGACCCCCTCCCAGCCTGGATAGGTAGCCATCACCCCCCACTTCTCTTCAACCAGGGACTTGGACTCTGTTTCTCTTCCCTACCTGGACTCCAACCTTTCCACCGAGTCTCTTTATCATTTACCATTGTGTGAGTGTGTAGGAACCAAGCTGTACAGTACACTGTTCATTTAATAAAACTGTTATTTGGACCCTTGAGTTGGGTCTTGCTTTACTACTGTTCCAGCCCTGCTCCGGTCTCTGCTCCTCAGCCCTCTAACTTGGGTCTCATTTCTCCCTCTCCTGCTTCTGGCTCACTGCCACCTCCAACACCTGCCCCATGGTCCTGTGGCTCCAAGTGTCCTGAGCTCCTCTCTGCCTGCAAACCCATTTCTTTGCTATTGCCCCATCCCCACTGCCTTTTTTCCCTGATCTCTGCCACTTGCTCTTTAGTTACCAAGCACCCCGAGCATAGGTACAACAGGCACCAACACACACACACACTGTCACCTGAGCCAGTGTTTAACCTGTGTGTATGTGTATGATTTCATGTCATTATCATTAGAGTATGTATGTGCTTGAACTGGTGATAGGTATGTATGTGCTTGAATTGGTGATAGGTATGTATGTGCTTAGGCTGGTAACTTTGGATATCTATGTGCCTGAGTTGGTAGCGTGTGTGCATGTACCTGGTGGGGGTGTTTGCACCTAGAGTATGTGTGTGTATGTGCAATTGTAAACCATGCCCTCCTGCCTAACAGCATGATATTGAGATCCTGAGCGTTGGCCTGACCCCGCAGGACAACAGTAGAAAGTTGACAATTTAGGAAGCCAACTTTCTTTCTTTCCTGTAACCAAGCCAAAAGTCTTTAATCAATCAAACTTCCACTGAGTTGGGAGGGACTAGATACTGGGATGATGTGTACTATAGGAATATGTGAGGCCTCCTCTACATGGTACAGTAATTACACAGTTAACTGGTTAATTACACAAATGACTGAAACCAGCTACACCTCTAAAGTACCTATTATGCCATAAAAGGTCCAATCAACTATAAAAGTCCAACCAACTTGAAAATGTGTACTAACTTTATAGCTGGTTGCTATTATCCAGCTTTAATTTGCATTTCTGCCTCTGCAGCTGGGAGCCCTGTCAGGGCTGGGAATCCTACAGCTGAGGGGACTCTCAGTCCAAGCAGCACCTGACAGCTGTCGACTTTGGGTCCTAGCAGTGCCTCAGAGTTGCCAGGATCCAGATTTCTGTAGCTGCAGATGCTTGAGCCTGACACTGCAGGATGCTGCTGGAACCCAGAATCTGCAGCTGCAGGATTCTTAGTCCTGACAGCTGTGGAATGCTTCTGCAATCTCCGAGCTATGGGCGTATGTGGGGCAGCAGCTGTGATCTCCTAGCCTTGGGGGCTCCCCATGTACCCCTGTGGCTGGGAGATCACAGACCTGGGGGTGTATGGGGTGCACTGCAGCTGTGGTCTCCCAGCCCGGAGGGTGCATGGAGCCCAACTGTGGCTTCAGCTGAAGGGGCTACCAGCCAAAGGTGCTTGCTATGTGATGGGATCAAGTGTGCAATCCCACAATCATGCCTCCTGCCATGCATGTGTAACTTGGCAAGAGGTATGATTCCTTCACACCTTTACCTGTACCTGTAGAGGGGCCCCGAAACAGATAAAGTAGGATCCAGTTTCTCAAGTATAGTAATATATATTTAAAACTAAGCACTAAAGAGTGTCTGTTCATACATGGAACTTATTGTTATGAATACCCTAAGTCACCCTGTTAGATTTTCTTTATGCATTTCTTCCAGGTTTGGCATATAATTGGCACTTAAGAAATATTTACAGAGTGTTTTCTCTCAGTGCTGTTTGATAAAAAGCCAAAAGAGATTCTAGGTCATTATGCAATACCTACTGATTAGAAGCAAGCAATTCTGCCATTAATTTTCATGTTCATTTTATATTGTTGATTCATGTAAATAATATGAATATTATTTAGTTATTTGTGCCTTTTGTGTTTCAAAAAGTAATCATGACCCGAGGGATCACAAATTGTTAAAATCAGTATAAATTAGAAAATAAGGCATATATTTAAATGACTCATTGAGCTTTGTAGGGGCAAACTCGTCCTCCAGTAATAACTGTACGAGGGAAAACATTTTCTTTTTAAGTAAATAATATCCATTATTTTTTACTGATATCATCACTGAAAATAAAGAAGAAAATTATATGGCATAATGCCTGCATTCCTTGATGAGCTCTCTGAAGGCATCTTGTAGCTTTCAGTTAAACTGACCAAATGGAAGCAATAAATCATATCTATTGAAATACATTTACTGATCTGAATACCTGGAAGAATAAATAAGCAAACTTCAAGTTCACTTGTGAGAAACTGATGCCCTATTAAAATCCAGGAAGAAAGGGCTAGGTTGTCATAAAAATCTAAATCAAGACTTTTCTCATGTAACTTAGCCTTTTGCATAACTGTCAAGGAATCCTGTGAAACTTTTGAAAGTTCAAATCAGACTAGTTATAAATGTTTATTTTCTCAAATGTCAGATATGGCCCTCCTTTCTAGTCCCTCTAACTTAGCTGTGGGCTCAAAGAAGTTCCCATGAAAGTCAGTGGATGATCTGCTATTGACCTGAATGAATATTCTTGCTATGTCACTCTATGACATACCTTCAGAATGTTATTTTGTGTCATCTTCCTGATCTTTGTGTAGATGCCTATTGGATTTATTAGTGTCTACTTCATTAGTTTAAGCATCCTTGCATGTGAGTTTAGAAGTTTCCTTATTAATATTATGATTTTTTTTAAAACTGTGCATGGCATTTACTGTCAGTTACTGGCAATATTCAACCAAATATCTGGGTGTTTTACGCCAAGATATTTGGACTCAATTTAGAAAGACTTCAGAACAGGAAAGTTAAAACTTGCTGATGAATGATTCTTTCACTTCCTCTTTCCATTTCTCATGAACAATTAGCCAGATGCTTCCAAAAGAAGCAAATGAAAGTGTTCAAAAGGTAAAACAGGGCATATCTACAAGTGTGCTTTAATGCATAGTAGTCTACTTTACTGCACATTAAAGCATCATGTCAAAAAACATGCTAATATGCTAATGCCCAGTAAAAAGGAACATTAAGCATCACTAAAGAAGAATCCGCTTTCACTAGAGCACCCAAATGCACATTTATTTAGTACCTCACATTAGAGGTACTAAATTTAATGTGCAGTAGCAAAAGCACATTTATGAATGTGTAGACACATCCACATTAATAGACAAAAGTGACATAATTAAACCTAGAGGCTAAAGAACATTTTTATCTATAGATCCAGCCATATGTACTTGTTCTATAGACTTAAGGACTAGGCAACTTTATTAATTCTCAGTCATATAAGTAAACAGTTAATATAAAGATAGCTTACTGAATCTAAAGCAAAGGGTTACTCAATTGTCACAACTTAATTGAGAAAAATAGAAAAGTATCATTTAATGGATTTGAACTTGAACTTTTTCACTCCATTTGAAAACTAAAACCTAGTTCAGTGCAAAGCCATGAGTATTACAAAGTAAATTCTGATGCTTGTTACCTGGTAGCCACTGGATTTTGAAAAAGTCTTCCATTGCAAAACTTATGGTCTTTTATTTAAAAAATAAATAAATAAATAAATCTATACGTTGACTGCTCTCATGCTGAAAGTATTTCACAAGGTTTGCACTAATATTTCACAAGGTTAGCTAAATATTCCATGTCTCTATTCATCTAATCCACAGTTTCCTGAACCAGGGTTGTTGCAATCTGCTACAGCAAGTTCTCTCCATGGGCATCTGCTACATAATCCATTTTCCCCTCTTCACTTATTATAAATCATAACAATAAAAATGAGCTATCCACACTATAGTCAAATAGACTGTTTCCTTGCTCAGATCATTGCTTACCTTATCCTAATTTTAGTCCTATGTCTTCCCCACTCACCTTACATGTAAAAGTCTAGCAAGAGACATCTGATTTGCAGTATACTCAAAAAGACATTCCAGGTTCTGGAACACTGGAACAAAAAACATGGTCTAGAAGAAAATGTAAAATCCCAGGCCAATTGAAGTTAATGATGAAGCTTTAGTTGCCTTCAGTAGGACCATAATTTCAAGCAAAAGCAATCAAATCAAAGAAAATGTCATGACAACATTTCTCTGGCCAGGGAAAGAAGTTATACTTATTGCACAGTAAGTGTGCAGAAAGCACTTTACAGCCATAACAGAACAGATGGTCAGGGCACATATAGCACGGTTAATATGGTGTATCCCACGCTAAGATAACCCTGGATGGATGCAATATCAGATTTCACAGCTGTAAGTTAGAGCACCATAATGAACAGGGGCTGCATTCCCCTGTAGCCCCAGTGTGTGTCTCTGGTGGGGTTGGAGAGGGGTAGGGCATCCAGCTAGAGCTGTGGGCAGTGGTGCACATGATGCAAGGCCAGAGGAGCCTAGGGCTAGAGACCCATGGCCTGTTGCCAGGGTGGGGGCACTTGAAGACCTCCAGCCCTACTCATCTGGGGAGGACTCCCGGTCCACATTGGTGAGGAATTACTCAGCCAGGCTTTGAGAATCTAGATAGCCTGCCTCTGTGCAAAGCTGGGGTCACTAGCTTCAGCAGGGGGAGAGGGGGCCAATGATACAGGTATCTGGGACACACAGGTATATTTTTCTATTTTCTTCTACAGGTATTTTTTACAGGTATGTTTCTATTTTTTTCTACAGGTATCTGGGACACACACTATACAGGTGCCTGGGAGGCACACACAACCATATGCACATAGAACCCAGGTATCTGGGACACACACATGCACACACATACATGTGTACACACATACACACAGAACCCACGCATCTGGGGTACATGTGCACACACACACCCATGACCCAGGTGTCTGGGACACACATATACACACACAACACAGGTATACAGGACACACACACACAAACCCCCACACAAACACAGAACCCAGGCATCCAACACACACACAGAGAACCCAGGTGTCCGACACACATACACACATGGCAGGCACAAGGCCATACCATGATGAGCCACTACTGCATCAGCTCCAGGTGGGCAGCTGTGATGTCCCTGCCAGCCAGTCAGGGGTGGCTCGGCCATTCTGGAAGCGTGTGAGAGCCTCCACCTACCCACTGAGCTTCGCCTGTGCAGCCTCTGAAATCCCTCTTTTCCCCTGCCCCACAACGGCTAAGGTGTGGTGTGCTTGCACCTGACCTAACCTTGGGCACTTAAAGCTCAAAATTAGAGCACATCCACGTTGGCCTTCTTGAACCCCTGTATTTTGCCTCTGTTATTTAAATACAACAAATGGCCAGTCCTAGGACATGGGCTAACCTCAACCATGTAGCAGTAGTACGTAGTGAAAAAATCAGTTTAGCTGGTAACTGAACACCAAAACTTTGGGATTTCTTTTCAATACCAACACTTTGAACTCCATGCAGGCACTAAAAGGTAGTCAATGTACATTTCTGAAAATGTGAACTCTTCAGCGCGAGATACTTGGTTTAATAAGCAGGAAGCTGTATTCTGCACTGAGTTAAGTTTCCAAATGATCAGAAGCTTGTAACCTTATAACCAGCATATTGCATTAATTTTGTCTCAAGACAGAGATAATGTATCAGGTTTGCATCTGAAATAAATGTTCACACTCAAATTGCTAGGTGCAGGCTGAAAATAAAAACATTATACAGAAAAGTAGTCTCACAATGCTTTCTCCAGAGCAGAAAAAAAAATCTTCACCTGGGGATATAGTAAATTTGAAGAAGTCAGAGCAATGGTGGAACTTGAGATGAATTTGGCTGATATATGGATAATGCATGTTAGACCAAATCCCTGAAAACAAGGATAACTATAAATCAGCAAAAGTAGATAATTAATTCAATTGGGCAAATGAAAAGTAAGCAGACAGCTGAAAATTTAATGTTTTCTATTTATGCTCAATATGAGAGTCAGTGGAGTTGCATTTGTCCAGTAAAAGGATATTTCACCTCTTCAGGTGCTTGTCATATGTCTTTGTCCTTTATGTATAAATCAATTGTTTGAAAACACAATTTGTCACTTCCAATATCAACTTGTTTATATGAATACAGATATAATAACTATATTCCAGGTGGAAGGATCCAAAATCATATAATTGGTCCTCTTGGGATTAGATTACCAACTACTCCTATATTTAGTCTTTGTCAATAACAAGTGATAGATGCTCCAGATGATGGTGGGAGAAATCAAAACTTAGACTGTAAAACTGTAACACTTCAATGCTAAGATTTTACACCCCTTATCTAACTATAGGAGCTGAAGCATGTTCTTCTAACTTCCAGGGGAAAAAATGTTATTTTCCTTCCTGTTAATGTCATTAGCCAGAATTTTGGAGGGGAACTACAGTATAGCTTTTTAAATGAATTATTAGTACAAGAAGGTAGGGTACTTTGAGCTCAAAAGCTGTAGGGAGGCATTCTGCACCTTAATGGGCCCTCAGGGTTTCATATACAGAAGTCTGTAGAATCTGGCCCAAGTAAGGAACAAGTACAGTTCTAAGAGTTTTCCTTTCAGATTCTCATAAAGCAGAAAAGACATGGCCTGGATCACACCCATCTTGCACCTTGTCCTTTCATTTATGCAGCTGTAAAGCATATGCAAAGTCGGCATAAAATGTTGGGTTATCTAATTGCTTAAGCCAATGACAGTATTTTAATCTCAGTTTGCCCAGATGTACATGACTAACCAGGGGAGTGGACAAATGTTTTATTTCTCACTGTGCATGATGACCATTGCATCAGGACTTGACAAATGAGGTATTTCCACCACAAAACCTAATTTTCAACTGTTTATAAATTAACTTGAAGGCCAATATCAAATTAAGGGAGAAAAAGGATTATGTAACCATCTTGCTAATCAAATTGTTGAAACTGAGCCATAAAACAGAAGATGCCCACTTTGAAAATGGAAAGTCTTTAGATGAAATATTTGTGAGACATGCTGGTGAATATTCAAGTGCTACTACAAGGTCCCTGTCACTTGAGTGCACTGAAGCGTAAGTAGATGGCTTTAAAAAAATGCACTTGTGCTCTCTGTAGCTGAGATATCTGAGTTTCCTTCATGTAGGTGCATTTCTTTGATCAAGAAAGATTGATTTTTTTGTTTGCTTGTTTGTTTGCTTGTTTTCTAGGCTTTATTATTAAAAACATTTCCTTTTCCTTTAAGGAGCAGAAACTGGCAACATGTCAAAATCTTAGTATATTTTTATGCAGCTAGCATATGTACTAAAAAAATGTAAATCAAAATACTGATGCACTCCTGCATGTCAGATATGCTTTGCAAAGATAAGAGAATCCCTTTGCAAATGATGATTTTTCAAAATTATTATGAATCATGACCAATATTCACTGAATGCTAAAAATTCAATAACAGCACACACCATTTCAGTGACATTCCTTTCTGAATTGATGGGATGCTGAGTTAACGCCTGGCGGCCCTTCAGAATAAGGATATTTTTAATATCTCAGGTCATGTAAAACTAAACAGGTTAACTTAAAACCCTGTGCAATATCATTCATACAAACTGCCAATAACCATCAGAAGGTAGGCATTTTTCTACTGTAGTAAGGAATGCCACTAAGAGGATCATTTTTCTTCTCTTCTTGGATGAATCCAATTGTTTCCCTCAATAGGGCTTCAATTTAGCTAACAGCATTCTGTGCACTCCAAGATAAGGCATGACCATGCGCAAAAACTAACACAGCACTAATAAGAAATTCTTTAAATTCAAAATTCTTACAGCATAACATACTTCATAAATAACCAAAACCTCAAAGAAACTAGACCATTGTGTCAGGAAACAATGATACTTTTCAAGACCTGGGAACATTCCAATTCATTTCTCCTCTATGAAACTTTCAGTCAGATTGTATCTATAAGAGGACAGAATTCACTAGTGATTTTATATTGTAATTACTTAACCACACAGAGCTAATGAAGGCTTTAGGGCATTTAAGGTGCTTGCACAGCTTCTGTGCATACTAGCATGGGGAAAATGATATTCAACTATTGTTTCTTGACGCATAGGCTAAGTATAGACATTGAAAAAGCCCAAGGCAAAATCAATCCAATCTACACAAGTTTCTCTAAACTTCATGGACTGGATGAGGAGCAAAGGAAACTCACATTTGCTCCTTGTGGGAGGGAGGCAGTTGCCAGCACTGACCAAGGCCAGAAAGTGTGTGTGTGTGAGGGGCTGCTCCCGCATGCCTCCCAATGTACCGGAGATTTCTGAGGGCAGCTGAGCACAGCCAAATGGCTGCACCCTCTACGACTGGCTGTCAGGCACGTGACTCCCCATGCTGCCCTGCCATCTGTCAGGCAGCTGGCAGCTGCAGGCATTCAATGGAGGGAGGCATGCTTGCCTGAGCTTCGCAGCATGGGGGTCCATGGGCTTTGTCCAAGATGTGAGGCATGGGGGTCCACCCCAGGCAGGACAGAGGCGGGGGGTGGGGAGCAAGACTTGCAAGCTGCTTGGGGGAGGCAGTGTATAGAGTATCCTTCCCTTATCCCTAGCTCTGGGACCCTGCACTGGAGCAGCTCTAGGGAGGTGTAACAGGGATAACTCGCTGGAGCCATTCTGTTGGTGGCTCTGCCTTCCTGTCTTGGGCTAACTGCCTGCTTACTCACCTGCCATGCCTTGATCTTAATTGATTGAATGATATAATTAGCGCAAGGCTGCCCACTTTATATGCCCGGTGTCAGGGGGCGCTATCTGCGGCTCCTTTTCCTCCCCTACACCGCAGCCCAAGCCTCACAGATGGTACTTGATATGGTTTGCCCTATGCCTTGGCCCTTTTCTTTACTTCTGGGGCCCCCCACTGCCCCTCTCACTCCAGGGCTCCTCACTGCTCCTTCTCGCTCTGGGACTCCTTGCTGCCCCCTCTCGCTCCGGGACTCCTTGCTGCCCCCTAGCTCCAGGGCTGGGGCCAATGCACTCCCAAACAATGCTGTGCCCTCTCCGGCACCAGGAAACCCCACGCTACCGTAGCATCCCTATGAGGCCTCCTCCACCCCTAATAGCTTCATCCAGTCCTCCAGTAAAATAGTAATCACAAAACACAAAGCCCCTGGGCTATAATGTAAACTAAACCGTCCGGTCAAAAACCATGTTCTGTCCCTACCGGGAAAATATCCAACTCAGCCGCAACCAGGTGATGCTCCCGCAGTCTATCATCCCCTTTCTCTCTGCACTGGCTGAGCTCCCCCCTCCTTGGCTGCCAGAGGGGAACTGCTCTCCTGGCCTTATGCTTGGGCTTAAGAAGGGGCCAAGCCCTGCTCCTTCCTGTCAGCTGATCCCCTTGGTTCCCCTAGCAACCAGCACCTGTGCTGCCCTGGTGACTGGCAGTTGAGCCTTCCCTCTTCTCACCACTGGGGGTCTCTCCTGAGCCATTTCACCTTTAGGCGCAGGGTACCCGAGTGCTCTGTGACAGGAGGGCTTACAGGATTTCCAAGCCCCCACCGGAGCCAGTGTCAAATTCCTGGCTGCAGCCACTTCTCTGCAGCTGCAATGGCATGGCTGCCTCCTCTCTCTCCATAGGGACTAGAGCTTATGTCTGCAGAGAAGTCACATCAGCTGGGAATCTGACACTGGCTTTGGCCAGGGGAGGTGGGGGGGTCACCCATGGAGGTGAGTGATTAGTTGGACCGGTTCCATCCAAAGCCCTCTGCCCTGTCCTAAGCCCTGGGGCCTTGCACTGGTGGAGCTCCAGGAAGGGTTCACAGGATTTCCTTTCCCCCAGAGCCAGCACCAGATTCCCAACTGAAGCCGCTTCTCTGCAGACATGGGCTCTGCTCCTGGGGGGCAAGGAGGGAAGACTTAGCCATGCCTTTGCAGCTGGAGAGAAATGGCTTCAGCCAGGAATTCAGTGCTGGCTCCAGGGGGTGAAATCCTGAAAGCCCTTCCTGAAGCTGCTCCAGCACAGGGTCCCAGGGTTTGGGACAGGGCAGGGACACTCTGCGCCCTGCCAACCTGGCTAGGAATGTGGCGCGTGCCAATTGGATAGCCTCTCCACAGCATATCACAAACCCCATATCCTGCCTGTGGCTGACAGACCTCAGTGGTGGGGTCAGATAGGCACTCCACAGGAGCTGCAGCTCCCTGAGAGGCAGAGTTAGCAGGGGCCTTGCACAGGCAACCAGGATACAGCACAGCAGTCTACCTTGACCTGGCACTGATGGTCAATAGACCCATGCAATGTAGATCAATGATGTCTGATACAACATCTATCCAGGGCTATCTTAGACTGGAGTCTGCCATTTTCAAAACAATCTGTGCGCCTCAAATTTCTGTTTTGTTATGGGTATAGACCAGTTGCCAACCACCTAAACCAGAAAAAAAAGCAATGTCTGCACCCGGCCATATTAAGAATATATATATATATATATATATTTTTGTACCATTATATATCTCCATCAAAATTTTAAAATGCATAGAAGAAGGATGCCCCACCACTGGTATTAAGAGTTTTTTAGGGACTCAAGCTAGATGAAATAGGATTGCACCTATACACCTAGGTTTCTTTATGTAGCTAATACACCTGATCCAAGCCCTAAAAAAAACCCTCTTTCTTTTCTTCTAAACTGGAATTGAATAATGTCCTAATCCCAAAACCATACCTACAAGATGATCACATTCTGCATATGCATATATGTCGTACTCAAAGTGGAGCATGCATCCCTTTATTCCCCACCAAATTTCATGTACAGATTCATAGATTGTAAGGGGCTGGAAGGGACCTTGCAAGATTATTAGGTCCAGCCCCCCTGCACTAGGCAGGAAAGACAACTGGGAGTCAGGTGACCCCAGAGATGTGACCATCCAGTCTCCTGATGAAGATTTCCAGGGTAGGTGATTGCATACCTCTGGAGGGAGTTTATTCCAGTTTGAACACCCTAACTGTGAAGAAGTTTTTCCTAGTGTTAAGCCTGAAACAGTCTTCCAGGAGTTTGTGGCCATTACTACTGGATTTTCCCAAGGGTGCCCTGGTGAACAGTTGTTCACCAAGCCCTTGATGTATTCCCCTGAATAGCAGTAAGCTGCTACCAAGTCCCCTGTCAGCCTTCTCTTTTTTAGGCGGAAGAGACCCAAGTCCCTCAGCCTTTCCCCATATGGCTTGCCTTGAAGTTTCTGATTATATGGGTGGCTCTTCTCTGGACTCTCTCAAGCTTTCCACATCCTTGTTGAAGTGTGGTGCCCAAAACTGGATGCTGTACTCCAGCTGTGGCCTCATCAATGCTGAAAAAAGCAGAAGAATCATTTCCTTGGTTTTGCTTGAGATGCATTGGTTGATGCATGCCAGAGTATTGTTTGCCCTGCTGGCTACAGTATCGCATGACAGCATGTTCATACTGTGGTCTATTATTACCTCTAGGCCCCTTTCAATTGTGATGCTAGTCAGTTTGGTGCCACCAAGCCTGTAAGTATGTTGGGGATTGTTTGTCCCCAGGTGGAGCACTTTACACTTCTCAGCTTCATCTGGTTCCGATCCACCCAGCTTGCCAGCCTGTCTAGGTCTATTTGTATCTGCAGCCCATCTTCAAGTGTGCCCACACTCCCCCATAATTTGGTGCTGTCCCACAAACTTGGCCAGTGAGCTCTTTACACCCACATCCAATTAATTGATAAAGCTGTTGAAAAGTACTGGACCAAGCACTGACCCCTGAGGATCACCACTGGCCACTTCTCGCCAGGATGATACAAATCTGTTCATTAGAACTCTCTGGGTCCTGCTATGCAACCACCTTCCTACGCATCTAACTGTCAAGCAGTTAAGCCTGCAATCCTCCAATTTTCATGGGATACCAGATCAAGGGCCTTTTGGAAGTTTAGGTGCACAATATTGACTTCCTCTCTCTTATCCAGGTGGCAAGTTAGAAGAAGATGAAATTGGTAAAACAATATCTGCCCATGATGAAGCTGTTGTTCAGAATCTTACCTTCTGCAAGTGTATCACACATAGACTCTTTGATGAATTCTTAAGGATTTTCCCTGGGATACAAGTTAGGCTAATTGGCCCAGGTCCTCTCTCCTCCCCTTCTTGAAGATGGGCACAACATTGGCCCTCTTCCAGCCCTCAGGGACTTCCCCTGAGCGCCATGAGTTTTGGAACAGTTTTGCCAGAGGTCCTGCAATGATTTCTGTCAGCTCCTTCAGCACCCTTGGATGAAGTTCATCCAATTCTGCTGACTTATAAATGTCTAACTTTTGTAACTGATTATGCACCAGCTCAATGTAAATAGTAGGAAGGCAGTCATTCCCACCATGCCCATTCTGAACCTTATTTAGTATGATTTTCCCCTTAGTCTGGAGAAATACCAAAGCAAGAGTGTTCAGTTTTCTCCTGAGCATCTCGGTAACCAGCTGTCCTGAGTTGTTAAGGAATGGCCCTACGCTTCCATTTATTTTCCTGCTGTTCCCTACATACCTAAAGAAGGACTTCTTATTGTCCTTGATTTGTGTTGTTAGTTTAAATTCAGTTGCTGGCTTAGCCTTTCTAATCTGCTCCTTAAAAGTGTGGGCCATTGCTGTATAGTCCTCCTTGGGGACTGTCTAAAGCTTCCATTGTCTGTAAGCCCCTTTCTTCTTTTTCAAGAGGACCATGATATCCCTTATAGATTACCAAGTTACACATTCAAGATATACTACATGTTGCCTACAGATTGGTTTTTGGGGGGCTTTTTGCCCTTTCCCAGGTCTGTCATCATAATTATCACAACAAAAGTAATCCACACAAAAAACTTGCAGGGTTTTATAAAATGAACAAACAAACAAAACAGGCTCACTTTTCTTTTGGAGATGCAGCAATTTTAGGGAGTTATTTTAGTGCTAGAATTTCTGTTCTTACATGTGAGCCCATCTTGGAAAGATCTGCTTTCTTAGATTAAAATCTGTTGAGCAGACTCCTACAATGTCTTCTGTTCTGAGAAGAGACATAGAGTTGATGGGGGATGGGAGGAAGGAAGAGAAATAATCACAGAGATGTGAGTAAAGATAGAGAACAGGGCAGAGAAAGGAGAAATTAAGAATAGCAAAAAGAGGAATCAACGAGAAGAACAGTCATGAAATGAGACAGAGCAATGAATAGCAAATAAAATATATGGAATGAAAAGACAAATAGCAGATGGAAGAAGAGAAGATGGAAATCAAAATAATACAAACCAATCCCATATTTCACTCCTGGGAGTATACTTTAGTTACAAGAGCAGCCTTGCTGAAGTCAGCTGGAATACTTTTTTGAATAATTATCATACACAGGACTAAAGCTTGCAAGTTCAGAACTAGGTTAAACAAGAACAAAAATTGAGTTAAAATAACAAAACAGTACTGCAAGTGAAAGAAGGCACAACATGTGGAAAAGATATGAGAAAAAAATAGGGATAGGGTAGAAAGCAAGAGAAGTATGTTTATATGAAATGACATATTGTAAAGATAAGGCTTAATCATTTTTTAGTTTCTTTAACCAAAACGATATTCAAATAGTAGGCTTGGTATTCATAACCTCTAGATTTTCCTTCAGAACCAAGCAGAGTTCTCACCAAGTATCACTTTCTTATGAAGGGAATACAGGCATAAAATGTTCATGTCTAAATACTTAAAACAACACTTCTTTTCTGCTTACCAGTGCACCATTATATAGGCTTACATCCAGCAATATGTGCTTCAGGGTAAATACTTTACATGGCCTGCTATAATAAATCAATCTGGGTACTCATATATATTTTCTAAAAGACTTGCCTCTCATACTAAGATTATATACTAAGGTTTCCTACAGGGAAATACTACATCTTCCTGTAGCTACACAAAGATTGTTACTAATAAGTATTTTATTTTTACCTAATGTTTAAATACTTATGTATTTACCCATCACAATGCATCCAGACACTATGTATAGTTAAATAATGATAATTAAACTAGACTTTACTGTTTTGCTGTACTGCAAACATGTGCAGATATTAACTAGACTTGGATCAGATGAGCCATTTTTTGGCTGAATTAAACCCTCTGAATGCCTACAAATTTGGACCCTGGTTAGGTCAATCAAAATGTAAAGCCTGTACATACCCATAGTGGTAACAAATTTAGACCTGTTCCTGGTCAGTTAATTGCTCATTAAAAGGTCCTGGCTCTGAAACCCAACCGCTATCTTTTTGTCTTTTTAATAACTGAGAGAAAAGGTTTTCCATTCTAGAATAGGAAATAGCTTAATGGGATCCCTGACTCTCTTTCTCTCTCATTAGAACTCATAGGATACACTCAGACTACCTGCCTGCAGTGCCGCACACACTGCACATGCAGCTATTCCTCACACTGCTAATTTGCAGCACGGGACATTCCAGAGTCAAAAAACTGGTGCCTAAAAAAAGTTGGGTGGCACACATGGCGGCAGTACACACCATCCAAAACTGGAACCCAGCTGGCTGGAGCCATACTCTGGCTGCCAAGTGGGTTCCTGGCTGCAGGATCACTGAAACGCTGTTGTGCTTCTGCTGTTTGTCACTGGGGAAACACGTATTCCTGCTCATGGGGATATGCCCATAAGTAACATAAGCCTGACACAGGCAACTTGGTATTTTTCTCATAAAAAAATATCCGTGCATCACTCCTCAAGCTCATTTAAAAGCAACGCAAAGCTTCCAAACTGAAAGTTACCTTGACAATTCAGAACAAATGAACCATATAGTTTTGCACTCTTTGGTAGCTCTAGACCTTTCAGATCTGGAGATAGATTTCTTATAAGGTTAGTGATTTCTTTGAAATATGCTGAGATACCCCAGAGCCACATGACTTGGAGAGTGCTTTACTCTATGAATCCTAGACTAGATCCTCAGCCAACTCCAGAATCAGCATCTAAGTAGATATATTATGTGAAGTCTGCATTATAGGTGGAATATATGTGTGCCAAGGCTAACTATAGGGATTTTGCATCGTATAAGTGTTCACTAAAACTGAAATTCAAATCTTCTATTCTACAAAGACCAGAGAAGTTCATATGCAGAACTTGTTTGGGGCCTATATCTAGAATGTATTTTATTACTTCCTTTTTACTTATCTCAAAATACTATACAGGTTGACGATTGAAAATTACAGAAGTGCATGAATTTACAATATCTTCTTATATGTTTTCATATTCAAATTAGGGTTTGGTTTCTCAAGATGAATTGTTAATCAAGCATTAAATTACATTGGCATTATGATGACTATTTGTTTAAGAACTACTTACAGAAGTCAAGTTGTCTGGAGCTGGAATGTTTGCAGGAGAGGGTAAAAATACATCCCAAAAAATGAGCACCATTTTTACCACAGGAATGATTAAGTATAGTATATTTTATGAAAGTTAGCTCAGGGAAAACCAGCATAATTTAGACAAAATTCTTTGTCATTCCAAGCCTGGCATCTCACTGCTTTGAAAGAATCTTGATTCCAGTTTACTGTCATACAATTAAGTAGTAAACGTATGAATTTTCACTGTTGTCTTTGTGAAGCCGACCTATAGCTTAGCTATTATGTTCTTAATGTTCCAAGTCCCTTCTCCTCTGTGATTATTTCTGTGCTAAATCACAGTTTTGATTGCCTTCCCACTTCCTTTTCTAGCATATGAATTATAATCTACTACTAATAGTACTATTAGTGTTATTGGACTATTCACTTTTGTGAGTTGTCTCCCATCAAGTATTCTATGTGAACACACATCCACTTTTTTTTAACTTCAGCTTGTAGTCCCTCTTGGAGTGAGGATACTAAACTTTTACAATGAACCTTCAGCAGTTTCTGTATTTCATTTCTCAACTTTCAGTCTTTCTATACACTTCTCCTTCCATTTCATCCTACTATACATCTGCTTTAGAAATTGCTTTGACAACTGTTTTTAGACACATGAAATACATGATAGCAATAACATGAGAAGTATGTATGATCTCAGTATGAGGTTCTGAACCCATTCTCACTTCAGAGCACTTGTTAAAATAGAAAAGAAGCAGAATCTGTTTTGCTTTACTGTAAAAGTCTAATACTTTGTGGGTCTAGCTTGGTATGTCGTTTAGTAAAAATAGGATTTCTTTCTAAAAGGAAATTACAAAACTTTACAGCAAAGGTAAACACTGGTTAATGTTGTAGCATTGCCTAGTAATGCAATATTCTCTAGGATTTTTTATATAAACCCTTAAGTTAATGTTCTGAAAAAGTCAGTAAAAACTGAAAAAAATATTCTCTTCATGAAATTCAGCAGAGAACCATGGACTTTCTAAAGGACTCTGTGAAAATACTGAAGATCTGTATTAACTTCTGTTAATTTTCATGTATGTATATCCTATTGCATTTTTTCTAAATATGGCTGATTTCATTTATTTCTGTAAGGTCTACTCATAGGACCCTTTCATATGGAATTTTTTTGTCCCCACAACTAAATGTGGTTTCTCTGCTGATTGAAACCTGGAACTTCAAAGACATGCAACATTTACACTGAATAATTTTTTTATTTTTACCTCAGTTTGAATCCCCAAAGGTTCTAGTTTCAATTGGTTCAATTTGGTTTAAAACCTCAAAGTCAATTCTTTTTTTATCCCTTACAGGACAACTATTTCAACTTCCCATAAGTGACAGGCCAATATTTAAATGTCGACAGGATCAGGGGGGCCTAATAGGTCCACAACAAGGGTTGGTGAAATTGGAGGGGCTGGCGGTTCTCCTAGGTGGGGTGGGGGGGGTTGCCTGCCTGAGGGTGGGGGCATTGGGGGCATAAAAATAGCCTAGTTAGGGTTGGGTGGGTTAGGAAAAGGACAGGCATCCTGGGACTGGGG
>NW_017728912.1:1552473-1559595 GCF_001723895.1 Crocodylus porosus | reverse complement strand
AGGGTTGGGTGGGTTAGGAAAAGGACAGGCATCCTGGGACTGGGGAGAGCAGCTGGGCTTTCCCAGCCCTAAGAATGTGCTCCAAACTCATTCAGGCTTTTGATAGATTGGGTTAACTTGTTCCCAATCTAAATTAGTTCATCTCCTCAACTGAATTAACTGAGATCAAGCCCACCATTTTTTCCCCTGACTTGTACATGTTAGAGCTGACTGAGAAGTGATCTGAATTTTACCTAAAACCACAAAGCTCCTGAGGGTCATTGCAACGCTAAGACAGTTGACGTGCATCTGTATCATTGACTCCTGGAAAAATAGGGCTGAATCAGACATTAAAAGGGCAGCTACTAGAAATTCCTGCCAAAGGCAGTATCATCTATGTCTCAACCATTCAGAACAAAGGTTTGCCTCACCTCCACTTAAAGTACAACACATATTGTTTCTTGTGGTTGCAAATCTACAGCATGCCTGACACTGTCTGCTATACCATCCCCACACTATCTGGAATTTCCACTTAACAAGAAAAAACGTAGTTGCCTAAAAAGTGAGCTTTACAATCTTGTTGTGCATCTGGGGGTTGACCAGGTGCCCTATGGAATCTCATAATAGTTCTCCTTGTTAGATTCCCAACATTTTCTTATTCCATTTGAAAATACTGCAAACATTTTGACAATCTCACTTTCACTTCTTGTCCTGTCAAAACCAAGCTAGCATTGCTACATAGTATGGTTCTTATTCATTAAAGGACCGCTTTGCATTGCTACACTTAAAATTAAGGTGTGTGCACTCACAGGTGGAATTGAAAAAGCAAATTTGTGCTCCAGGTCTCTATACCTTGGATGGTTGATACCTAAGAACACTTTGTTAGGAATTCATAGTAACCAGCATACTATGCAGGGAGAGGCGTAGTTCAACAAATATATGGAACATGAAAATAAATTAAAATGTAGAAAACAAGAGAGTGTCTAATTGTTTTCCAGAATTAGCAGCATTTATGAAGTTTCCTGAAGACCCGATTTGTCTTCAGCTGATTGGTTGTGGTTCAACACCAGAAAAACTCATTGACAAGCCTGTATGAATTCCTCAGTTTAACTGGGCATAAGCATACTGACCCCATGTAACTATTAATTTTTTGCATGCTACCCTCATTAAAAGCAAGATAAGCCTCAGTTGGAAGCACTTTCTATTTTACTACTGAGAATTATTAAAAGAATTGTTAACAGCTCCTTTGTTTCTCTGTTTTCTTATTCAGCAGGATGGTCATTTATTTTTCCTTTGCTCATTGTATAATTAGCTTTTTAAGATTCCTTCATCATAGCTTGAAATGATATGGAATAAATATTTTTTAACACAAAGGGAACTCATCAGACATACAGCATGGTTTCTTTCTAACACAAGCACAATAAAGCATCTTTCTTACTCACCTTGCAATTGGTAATGGACATTTAAAAATCACCAAGAAGCTAGTCGAATATATCCTTTCACCAGGAGTCCCAGCCACTCATAATATATCATTCTCTCATACTTAGCCAAACTAAAATTGCCTTTAGAATAATTCAAGCTATAAAACATACAGAAATTCAAAAGGGGGAGATTACCACAAGATACTAAATAATGTTGGTAGAAGAACAAAACACATGAACAATTTTAGTGAAGAGTGGAGGGCAAAGGAACTAATGAGAGTCTGGGAACTATTGCAGTCAAGAAGTTCAAGATGTAGATTAGGTATACAGGCATTATCAGATAGGCTAATTTTAACTGAGAGCCTTATGTACCCAAGAGTCTGCACAAGAAACTGTTTAACTGCATAATTACCTTAAGACCAGCTACACATTCAAAGTACTTATCATACCATAAAAATCTCCAACCAGCTATAAAGTTAAACCTCAAAAATGTGCACTAACTGTTTAGCTGGTTGCTATCAAGCTTTAATTTGCATGTGCGGCAGGGTCTCCCCTGCAGCTGGGAGGCCAAGTAAGCTGACTGGGCTCCTGGCTGCAGGGGTGAACCATAGGGCAAACATTATAGAGGACATTTCAGTTTTCTGCTACTCTGTCCTCTATTGATATGAAACCAAATGCCTTTATGTCCTCTATTTTTCTCTTGAAGAGACTGTCCTCTGTGATGGCCACCCTAGCGAACCATGCCACCAGAGCTTGAAGTCCTGCAACTAAGGGGACCGTCAGCCACAGCAGCTGCCAACTCTGAGTGCTGGAAGCACCTTGAAGCTGCCAGGACCTAACATCCTAAAACTACAGACACTGGCAGTGCACCTCCCAATTCTAGGACCCAGTTGGGTCCCAGCAACCATGGGGTGTGGCTGAGATCTCCCAGCCCTAGAGAGGAGCCCTCAGGGCTGGTCATGGAGGCCTCAGGGCTGGGAGATCACAGCTGTTGCCATCTTCCAGACTCAGGTGTGTCTGAAACCCCCAGGGCTGGGAAATCGTAGGTGCTATGATCTCACAACACCCAGGCACTTCATGTGTAGTGGGGCCCTGAAGCTTTACTTGTATATGCCAATGCAGATCTCAATCAAACTGGCAGACATTACAGGCATACACAGCAGCTAAGTGTCCTGATACCTAATGGTGCTTTAGCCTAAATGCTAAAACACTCAGCTTGCAACAGAACTGCCTAGGACTTCATAAGTGCACAACTGTTAAGTTGAATCAGTCCTGAATTGCAAATTATGTATTAAGCCCCCCCAGAATAAAATCGACAAACAAGCAGCTAGAGTACATAAATATCTTTTTGAATCTGGAACTATATAATGTGAACTGCGCTCTCATGCACGGCAACAAAGATTGAAGATTCATTATGATTTTTATGTATCCAAACCACTTAGTCTCTTCTAGCTTATTATGCATGACATTATAACATCTAAGGCTGTTTACAGTGTTTGTGGTAAAGTAGCTGGTAATGACAAGGCTGCAGCCATAAAAGCACTTCAGGTATAATCTAAAGCAAGCATATTCCTACTGCCTTATCAATGGCTTCCAATATAAAATAAACCATGGATATTATTATGAAACATCAAGGAACCAGTTTTCCTTCCTCCTTCTCCAATTAAGTAACTGTTAAAAAAATGTGACTAAAAGCTGGCTTGCTGGCTAGCAAACACAAGCTGAAACACCTACATGCCAAAAACGTACAGCTGTGTTTGTGCTCCTTCTGATCCCTTTAGAGAGCATGCTGATTTTGAAACTGAGGGTGGATTGGGACTGTAGAGGAGAAGCCATTAATGAGGAAGTCTATAGTACACCATTTTTACACTAATAAAATACGTCTTTTTGCTTTCTTTTTCCTATTTCTGTTTCTGTGGGATTTTTCTTCATAGTATAATGTAATGCTAAATTCTGTGAAGATATATCAGCTCAGGACAATTCTATTGATACACTGTGAGACCAGAGTCTCTCTTCCCCATGACCTCCTTTATATTTAAGAATGCGATATTGTCTGGTCTGCAGTCTGAATTTACAGAGTGACTAGAGACTGCATAGGTCATAGACAAAGCTATGAGGAATTAACCAAAAATAATAATATAGCCGCAATCTGGATTTTTTTTCTGCATGGCCTCTAGGCAAACCAGTGCCTCTCACTATGACTTCAGTAGAGTCATTTTCTTCAGGGAGCTGAGGATAATCACACCATGACTCAGAGCCAGTCAGGAGGAATATAATCCTAACTTCTCTTCCCCATATATTTTTTTTTCAAAGGGAAAATGGAGGAAATAGTAGCCTCAGAGGACCAAAGCTGGGACGATTTCCTCCAAAAGAGCCATTACAACAGAGTTCAGGATGAAAGGGTACCAACTATAAAGGGGGAAAACCATTATTGGTACCCTCTCTCCCCCCTACTCTGCACAGTAACACACTGTTTCATTCACAGGCTATTTTCTGTGGCCTTATGGGACAGGACTAGCAGTAACGGTGTAAAGTTACAGCAGAGGAAATTTAGATTTGACATTGGGAAGAATTTTATGACTATGACAGTGGTTAAACACTGGAACAGTCTATGTAGAGGAATTGTGGAATTATCCTCCCTGGAAATTTGTAATAAGAGGTTGGACAAATATCTGGATAGCTTACTCATGGCTAATCTTGTCTTAAGCATGGTAGTGGACTAGATGACATCATGAGGTTCCTTCCAGCTCTACTTTCCTAAGATCCAATGATGGATCAATCATGTTAGAAAACAGCATTCCCTTCATATATCTTTTCTTCTTCGTGTTTCCTGTCACCACAACAATAATTTCAGTCAAAGAAAAACAATCCCTTCATTTACTCCCAAATAAATTTCATCACAGGAAATGCGCATCAAAAGGCATAAACCATTCTTTTTATTCTTTGGACACCACCCACAGCCAGTGCAGTCTCAGTTCTTCCCAGTGCATGGGGAGGAGACACATGGAGCTGGGCTGCACCTGGAGGTACGGGGCTGGGAGCAGAACTGTTGTGAAGTTTGAGATGGCTACATCCCTCCCAGCACTGCCAGTGCCCACTCTGAGCCCAGCCCAGACCGAGAAGAGCCACACAGAACTGGCTCCAGCCCACCCCACCCCACCCCACTCAGATCTAGGGGGTACAACTGCCCCACCCTACCAGGGTGCAAACAACGGCAGAAGCCGCCCCCCACCGTCCAAGCTGCACCTCCGTCCTGTGCCCCTGACCCCCTTGGCAGTGCCTGCCCCTGCCCTCTTCCGGCACTGTAGAGGGCCTTGATCTGCATGCCCCATATCCCTTCCCTCCCTGCCTCCACATCTAACTTATCAGCTGAAGGCAGCTCTCCACTCTGCCAGCTCTGCTTTGTGCTGTATTTTGGCTGTGCACAACACAGGTATTTATCAGCCAAATTATCGCCCCCATGGGCCAATATCCGACACAGCACATTTTCTTTATATCAGTACTGATCCAATATCAGACCAATGCATTTGTGAACCTCTAATCAAAAGCCTTCTTTAACTTTAAAATACAGACAAACAGATTAAGTATGAAAATTATTTCAGACATAATTTCATCTCAGCTGGAGTAAGCTCCAATACATAGGGAAAAAACCTACAAAAGACCTGTATTAGTTCACTTGCTTGTGCTCTTTTAATGGATTTTTGCAGATCACATGGATTATATTTTAAGTTTTGTCACAGGTCACAGCTACAAGAATCAATCTTGGAAAAAAATGGTAACCTTAACCTTTTATCATCTTCTAAGTTCAAACTTAACTAAAGGAGTGAGGCCAGATGAATGCATGCATACTGTTCCCCAGGGACAAACAGAAGGGGCACCAGGGAATGCTCATGCAAGTTGCCCAAGATGAGGTATGGGAGGTTGGGGGCAGCACCTGGTCTGACTCCAGCAACCTTATCTGGGGTCCTAGGGGCCTCCCAAGGCTCCAGTGGTGGCAACTGGGCAGTAGGGAGCCTGGGCTACAGCCGGAGTGTGGCTCCAGCTGATATCCCAGCTGATATCCCAGTGTCAACCCCCCCTGCCCCACCCCGCACTGCAAATCAGCAATATGGTGAATGCCTGCACATCTGTCATGTATGGTGTGTGGTACAAAAGATAGGTCAGCGGTGTCACATGCTGCATGTGCATGCTTATCTGGACCCACCCAAGGGTTTGTTTGACATTCCCCACCTCATTCTTTTTATTGTTTTCATAAAATAGAAAGATGCAGTAGAAGAGAGTTATAGATGAAAGTTATAGAATTATAGTACATCGCTAAAGTACATTTGTGAAAATAAACTGCCAGACTTCTACACTACTAGAGCCAAGTCAGCGTGGGTAAGGTGGGCACATATTCAGTAACTTCCCCACAGCTGTGCTCACACTAGCAATATGTAGTGGTAAAAGTGGTTCCGGAAATTTTTATCGTCCTCTCTTTAGCATTGTCAACAAGACTATTTCTTGCACAGTCACTGAAAATATGGTCATGTAAAGACTGCAAGATTAGACCCAAAATGAACTATATTACTATCAGTGTGTCAGAGGACACACAGAATTTACTAATTTAGAAGATGTGGGGCATTTCAAAATGTTTTATAAATTGATTTTTAATCCCCTCAGCTTGTTTCACCTGTAAGTGAATTAAAGGGCAATTCAGTTAAACTATAGAGACCTCTGGGTATGTATTACTATTGTTATTTGGTCTTGCAATCTACTGTGAGAGCACTTTCTAATTCCTAAAGAAGCCATCTCAAAACAGTTTAAACCTGTACTATACTGATTAAATGAAATAAGTAACTGTCAAAACATATCAGTGTAACAGTTTATTTTTGCAAATTATTGCCGGCATTCTATACCCAGCTTTCTATAAAGCACAAAGTATACATTTTAAGGAAGAATTGCAGGCAGATCCACTCTTTCTGCCAGTGATTTTCTTCTTGGACTAAACGAATTGGTTGAGTCTATGGGTGGAAGAAAAAAGCTTCTAATAATTAAGTAGTGAAAAAAAACCATTCAAGTAGCAGAAAAAAAGCAGGTTTCTGCCTCTCTGTTAATTCGTTCTGGAGTAGCGGTTTTCAGAGCTTTCCATGACCATAACTACCTGAATCCTGACTCAAAGTATTGAGTAAAATTCTATATCCTGCTGTTTAAATATTATACAAAGACTTAATAACTACGGAAGTAGACTTCAAATTGTTATGTAAATTCCATTAGCATTAGCATTCAATGTTTATTATTGCTTTATAATATTCATTGCTCTTAAGCTTCTTATTTATAAAGGCTGTGTTTGTATTTTGAGTAACTGTGGAATAAGTAGAGCTTAAGGTAATATTTCCTTCACAAAATCCCTTTATTTGGAGCAAATAGAAAAGAGGTGGGTGTGTGTGTGTGTATACACGCACACACACACATACACACATATACATACATACATATATGTGTGTGTGTGTATGTACACACACACACACACACACATATACATAGGCACATATATGTATTTATTAATTAATTTCAACAAGTATAGAGATACTTTCTGGGTTTAGACAGAGTTCACTGATTGTGCCATCGGATCATCCACAATCTCTTGAAACTAATCCGGAGCTAAAGTAGAAAAGGCTATTCAAAGTTCAAGTAAATATTAAATCAGTGGTTATCAACCTTTTTAGATTCAAGGGACCCTTTA
>NW_017728912.1:1535832-1552373 GCF_001723895.1 Crocodylus porosus | reverse complement strand
AAATAGAAAAGAGGTGGGTGTGTGTGTGTGTATACACGCACACACACACATACACACATATACATACATACATATATGTGTGTGTGTGTATGTACACACACACACACACACACATATACATAGGCACATATATGTATTTATTAATTAATTTCAACAAGTATAGAGATACTTTCTGGGTTTAGACAGAGTTCACTGATTGTGCCATCGGATCATCCACAATCTCTTGAAACTAATCCGGAGCTAAAGTAGAAAAGGCTATTCAAAGTTCAAGTAAATATTAAATCAGTGGTTATCAACCTTTTTAGATTCAAGGGACCCTTTACAAGGGAGAAGCTATGGGACCTGAACCTGTTCGGCCTCCACAAGAGAAGGCTGAGGGGGGATCTGGTGGCCTGTTACAAACTAGTCAGAGGGGACAAGCAGGCATTGGGGGAGTCCCTGTTCCCCCGTGCACTACCAGGAGTGACCAGGAATAACGGTCACAAGCTGGCAGAGGGTAGATTTAGGCTTGACATCAGGAGGCGCTACTTCACTGTCAGGGTGGCTAGGATCTGGAACCAACTTCCAAGAGAAGTGGTGCTGGCTCCTACCTTGGGGGTCTTTAAGAGGTGGCTAGATGTATACCTTGCTGGGGTTGTTTGATCCCAGTAATCTTTCCTGCCATGGCAGGGGGTCAGACTCAATGATCTGCTCAGGTCCCTTTTGACCCTAGAAATTATGACCCCTTTAAAAATGTCAGTTTTTAGATTTCACTTGGTTTTGGACTACATAGAAGTAATAGAGCAGTTCTGTCGAAAAGAATGAAGGACTACAAGTCAAAATGTTTTTAATACTATGAAATCCTATTTGGAATCTTGGCAGACAAGTTTCTTTGGGTGAATCTGATATTTTTGATTAGACCAACTTAAAGAGTTGGGGAAAAAAATTCTTAGCAAGCTTTCGACTCTAAAAATCCTTTGTCAGGCTGAGGAAGACTCTTGTAGTTAGTGTGTGCTCTTCCTGGATGGAATGAATGTCTGTGTTTATCTATGAATGTTGTACATCTAACAGGAATAACATTGTGTGGCACACCAAGCAACCTTTGAAAGGCTCTCAAAGCACCCCGTGGTGCCACGGCACCCTGGTTGAGAACGGCTGTAATAGAGTAAAGCATATCACTGATTATCATGGGTGAATAAACATCTGAAGATAGCTGTATAAGACTTTACTCTCACAAATCAAGGTTGGGTATCCTTTTCTTTAATTTGAATTTCTGACCTCTTGTTTGGAAAATATAGCACTTTGGGCTTTACTAGGTAAGGTTCAGAAATATTAGCAGGCACTAGGTTAATTTTTAATGTGATCTTCAAAGACTATTTGTAGAATATTTATAGAAATGGATATGCAATGTGAGTATATTATTATCTATTAGCTCATGTTTATAATATGGGATGTCTGTTTCTTCTTGCAGATATGAAGTGTTTTTAATGGTTAACTATTTATATTCATTCTTTTCAATTTATATTATTGTTGAATGTTATTTTATGCTTGACACTGCCTATGCGTTATAGAACATGAGATTTTACAAATCCTACTCTAAAACTCTCAGTACATTCCTCAGAGTGCAGCAGCAGTGAGAAGAAATGAAGAGCTATTATTATTTGGGTATATAAATTTGATCTGGCATAGACATCTATTTAAATTCAAAGACTACAATTGCTTCAAAATACTTTCCAATATGATATTAACAAACGTAGAAAAAGATTTATGTTGGAATTAAAAATAAATATGTTTGTTATCTCTCTTTTGATACTGCCTTTCTAGTTTACAGTTTATAATAATTAATTACTGGTGTGTTTGCTTTAGCTGCAGATAAGGCAGGTATCTTTGATTTAGTCTTTAATATTACAAAGGCATTGGAATATCAAGCCCGACTGTCCCTGGCTTTGGTGCTATTCAGAAAGCATGGATTGTTATTCCTACTTTAAAAGTGACCATAAACACCTTATGGTAAAAACTAATATAACTAGCAATCCAATTAGTTAAAGAAAACAAAGCCAAGTTCTCTGAATCTGTTGTATTTACTAATTAATCACTGAGAAATACACCATCATTTCTCTACTGCTCTCCATTCTGGTAGTGTTTTTACGAAGTAACACTTAGTCTGGGAAGTACATTTGCCAAGAGTAAGACTACGGTTAAAAGCAGTCAGTCATGATTTCTCTCTCTAAAAAGACAGTAAGTTTTGTATAAGCTCAGGTGCCACTCATCAAAACCAGTACTATAATTCTGTGGACTTATGATCCAACAAAAGGTTTCAGTTTTCCTTCAAGGGCAAAGGCAGAATAATAGGAAATTCTGGATCTGAAAAGAAAGACAAATCCCAATTAAAGATTTACCTAATTATTTGTAAAGAGTCACTTGGGTGCTTTCCAAAATTGTTTTGGGGAGACTACTATCCCTCCTCTGTCACGTTCTCTCTCTCTTCCCTTTGAAGACTGTCAAACATCATCAGGGGAGGTTTCTCTGTTAGTGTTAAAGCTTCAAAAGCACACTGGATGCTGTCAGCTCTCTGCTTGAAAGCATTACTGCCTTAAACATATTGTGTCCTGACATTAAACTGAATTTTCTTCTGAATCCACAGTCTGTAAATGATTCTATGATGCTATCTTTTGAGTAATACATCAGAAGGATGTTCTGATGTGCTATTTAGCTGGTTCATTGCAAGTCAGAAAAGCCACAGCTCAGGTAACAAATAGTTTTATATAGGACAAATACTGCAACAATGGTGAAATAGATATAAATGTTCACACTAGCCAGCCAAGAAAGGTGAGCATTCTTTCCTTTAATGAGGACCATGAGTAGCACACAGGCCATGTCTACATGACAATGCCCAGTGTTGGGATCCTCACCCATGTCACACTGCTCTGTGGGAGCTGCTTCCTAAACTTACTCATGCAATGACAGGTTAATTATCACGGGAATGGGCTAAATGGCACTGTCATTCAGCAATGCCAATTAGTCTGCCTGAAGCATAGACCAAACATGACAACACAGCTTCTAGTTTGGGATGCCACACACACAGAGAACCACAGCATAATTGAGGGCACCACTGCTAGTTATAGCAAGTTTGCCAGAGCCATGGTGGGCAAGATGAAGATTACATTAGAGAAGAAGAAAAGCCTTAAACTGCCAATTGAAAAATAACATTATCTCTTTTATTAAGTCTGTACATTAAGTGCATTTCCCAGTGAGTCTCTAAAACATATATCTTATGTGCTTAAATAAGGATTGTGGGGGGAGACAGGGGAAAGGGGACAAATATGATCTGTGCACTAACAGGTAGTAAAAGCCAGTTCACTTAACCACAGAATGATCCTCTGTCATGATCTGATAAAATGAAGTGCAGCCTGATTTATCATCCAACCTCTCAAAATCTGGCTATATGGTTACTAGTCACATATTTCACATTGGTTAAGAAGCACTAGACCTACCAATAATCCAATCCCCCAGCAGCCTCTGGAAGTGTGCTTTTGGTCACATAGAACATGATGATTCTGGGACTGATGGGCCTGGAAAACTTCTCTACCTATCCACCAGCCAAAGATGCTGAACAAGAAGCAAGAAATAATTCAGACTAGATGATCATAATTACCCCTTCTGGCCCAACAATCTAAGAATCCATGAATCTATACAATGCATATTAATACAATTTCTTATTTATGCCAGTCCCAGGACGTAATGGGAGAGTAAAAAAAATAAATAAAATGAGGAAGTTCTACTGGGAACTCCCCTTTCCCTTATCAATAATTAATAGGTAATCATAGTAGGTACAAAGGGCTTGATGAAGGCTGAAGGCCCACTAAACCTGATCTTATAAAACAGAAACAGTTTGACAAAATCTTCTTCATTCGTTGTTTCTTATCCATGTTTCAAAGGCTAGACTAGAACTATGACAATAATCTCATTTTTACAATCCAAATGGATGTACATTAGAAGCAAACCTGCTTCCAATATTGTGTAAGGCACCTACACTGCTGCTTAGGTCTACTCTGTGAAGTCCAGGCAGGCTCTTGCCCTGCAGCTCTTGTTAAATGCAGCTGACCCAGTTACAATAATTAAGGTCAGCTGACCCCCACCCCCTTCCCTCTGATTGATGTTGGAGCTGCTTTTAAGGAACTCTTCCAGCATTTCAGCTTTGCTGTACAATGCACTGTTTTTCAGTTTCTGAGCTGCTCTGGTCCTAGTAACATTTCTGGATTCCCTGACTTTACTTCTGGCTTGTTATTGGATTTTGGCTTCAGATTCTCCCTGCAGACCTGACTCCCAGCTCCTGACCTTGTTTTGGCTTGCTCTTAGAATTTGCCCTGTGAATTATCCTTTAGGTTTAATAACCAGTAGGCTTCTCATTTCCAGCTCCTGGTGCTGGCTTGGTATTTGATTTCTGACCCCTAGCCCTGTAACCCCTATTTCCAGGTCTGGCTCTACCCACTGTGCTTGCTAGCCTGGTGGACCATGACATATGCTAGTAGAGGCTGGTGCAAGGTAGTACAGAGGATAATGATGTAGTTTAAAGTTGACCCAGTCCTTCATTAAAAAAAAAAAAATCAATTCTTACTCTATCCAAATATTAATTCACATTTCTATTAACAATGTGCTACAAAGTAAATCCCAGAAGCCCACTCTTTGACTCCGGCATTGATAGGCAAGACTTGAAAAGCTATCATTTTCTGAATGGATGCTTAAGGTTCTGTAAGGTTACTCAAGAGTTCCTGGAGGAATCCTTTTGGCTTAGCTGTTTCATATTATAAATACCAAATACTGCCACAGATGAGCAAAACCAAAAAAGTTAAATTTTGCTAAGTAGCAAGGGAAACAAATGAAAGTGCCACCAGATTACAAATAAGTAGCTGAAAGACAACACCTTCTAAATTAAGCTAACTTCATTTTTTTTAACTAATGCAAGGCAAAAGAACCATCATAAAAAGCAGTACTACACATTTCTTTAATTTTGGATGAAGATATAGTATTACATTGTCCCTTTAGCTATGATATGTGATATGACTGGAATTTTTTTGTTTGTTTGGGGGTTTGGGAGGGTGAGGGGGACAGTGACTACAGCTTTTATTCTATGCCAGTGTAACACCAATTTAAGCATTATATCAGCCTCAGTACACATGGCATCTTTATGCTGCTGATCAAAAAAAAAAAAAAGAGAGAGGACAGAATGGCAGATTTATTTTCCAATGAGTTAGCAAAAGCTTATTTCCCCAGAATAATGGAGTCCAGGTAGCTGGCAGACATGCTTTCGAAACGCCAGATCTCCAGCACTTGCGCACCGTTTCAATTCAATAATTCTTCTCATCAGTACTCTGCAGTTCCACAGCACCAAGTGGGGCATCCAAACTAAACTGTGTGATTAGAATGGCATTTAACAGAAATGTGAGAGAACTCTTTACCTACACACTGATTTTTCTTTTTTCAGCACAGACCCAAGTTCACTTTGCTGAAAACAAACAATTAGAAATCAAATCAAAGACCTGCATGGCCTTGTGATTGAATACCTTGGTGAAATACGAATTGTAACAATACAAAGTAATAGCCTGCCCAATGCAATGAATGAGGTTTAATGTTCTCAGTCTATGGTAAGGCTCCAGTAAAATTAAAAAGTAATGTAATGCTCTTTGGGCATGCTCTACTGTATTAGTATGCAGTTACATGTAGCAAGATGGCATCTATAACAAGTGCTGTTAGTTTCATTTACAGACCCCTCCAACAGTGACTAGCAATAGCTTATGAAAAGCCATTATACATTGGCCCATAAAGCCACACAAAATTTTCATTATGTTTCGCTCAAAAAGTGCTTGTTTTGCAGGATAGAGTCCATGTCAATAAAATGGATTGGGTGTCACTTAAAGCAAGTGACGTGCTAATCTCCTCGAGGCCTGTGTCCTTAATCTCTACAGGACACGAGTCAGTTTAGAAGCATGAGCTGTTCTCACAGGTAGCAACATATTGAGCTCTTTAATATGAATTCAAAGGCAAAGCTTATCAGTGTGTTTCAGAAATTGCTTCAGTGTGGTTACTGTCTATAGGAAAAAAAAATCCCCACACTTCTCCCCAAATCCCTGGGCAACTTCCAAGCTTTCACTGTGCCCGCAAGCACCTTTTAATTATAAAGAAATTGGTTTTGGTGATATGTGCCCTGTGACCAATTGGATTAGAGGCATTTCTTTGGGCTATTATTAAGCTAACTCAACTATTGCCCTTGTGTAGTTAAGCATGATCAAAATATAAAGTATAGGAAAGCATCTCAATTATGAACGATACTATAGTGTTCCTGCAGACTAAATTCTTCAGTTCATTCAAAAGAAGCAGCAGCATAAACTCTTTAACATTATAATAAAAGACAGAATAATAAGGCTCAGGATCAAGCATGCTGTAGCTCATCAGGATAAGTTACAAGGCTGTTGAGGTACTCTAATTGTCTTGGTTAACATTTCAGTGGGATGGTTATTATAGTACAATAGGTAGAGAAAAGAAAAATCTGTAGACAATCTGTGACTGTTCAGGGGGGTCCAGTGCTAAATAACATTTTCCCCTGGTGTGATATTAGTAATCTTTCAAATATGCCTTTTTAAAAACATAATATTTTTAGTGTTTATTCATTTGAAACTACACTTTCTAAATGCTGTCATATATTTTTTATTCTCACTTGCTATAAATTTAAAATAAAAAGCGCTGCTTAGGAGTTAATTTGCTTTTAATTTCAGCTCTACCATGCTGTTCAACCAAGACCTAGATTCTGAAGCTAAAAAAATTCAAAGCTTTTGAGATAAGTGCATTCATGAGAAGTAGATTGCTCATCTTTATTCGTGACTTCTGTGACCTTGCTTTGTCCTGCAGTTGCAGGTTGAGCTGCTGTGAATTGGATGGCAATCTGGGTTCCATTGTTGCTTTGCATTTTTTGTAGTTATTTATGGAGAATACTGTAAAATGGTGCAAAATGCTACCGTTCCAATTTTCTGTGACTATATGTATGGCAGAGATTAGATGATGAATGGGCCTGACATTGAAAGTATTCTTACCCCTCACACAAAGCATTTTGGGGATCATGGTGGGACATGGGAAAGGCTTTTTAAGGATGTTATTATTTGTTCAGCAGGGTAGGATTCTGTTGTTAGCAGGGGGCAGAGTGTAAAAGGAAGGAATCAGTAACTAATAATTTTAAAATGTGCTTCAGTTTCTAAGCATTATTATTAAAATAATGTACAAGGGGATCCTCAGCTTTCTTCTGAACAGGTCACAGGCCACATGTAGACAAAAAAGCCAATGCCATTTTGATTTGGGGCCTTTTATACTTCAAGGATAATGCCACTAAGAACATTGCATCTTTATAGCAATTTGCATTGATACTAGTCCTAACATACTTAACCCACTATCTTCTGAATTAAAAGTGGGCTTTTTGTCTTATTGAAGTCCTTAGGAATTTTGCATCTTATAGAACCGCCTCAACAGTTATGCCCACAATATCCTTTCCCATCCTCAGTACAAGGGAAGAAGTAGAGTCTTCAGGTGCCTTGTACCCCAAAAACTTCTCTTAATTTTTACCAACTGTGAAAAAACTATTACCCACAAAAACCCTTTTCTCTTACATTGATAGTTGTCCTAGATAATTTTCACACTTCGTGAAAGGTATTTTACATTTACCTGAAAGGCACTAGAATTTGTTGACATTATTAGTGCCATGGACATTCCTGATCAAATGGGGATATCATTGAGTCAACATGGAAGGCTTTTCATGACATTTTTGTATAAAATACCCTCACCATGTGAAGGTTACTTTCTGAATCCCAAATATTGTTTGGCAGCTTTACAACTTCACACTCTATGTTACTCTGCCTCTTGACAGACATGACTTGCTTTTCCCCAACTTTGAAAGTTTTTACTCCTGAATATGGACTGGTACTTCTGAGCCATCTAGGGAACCCAGGAAATTTTATCATTGAGCTGATCTACCCACAGTGTTTCAAAGGTAGAAATCTAGTTTACTCTATTTCACCATCCCTTCTATGTAGGTAAGAGAGGATACATAATTGTCCAGATGGTTTTTAAAAGGAAGTGGTAAAATTACTATGGAGACCCAAAGAAGGGTACTGTGGTAGCTACAAAGTTGTCTATGCCTCTCTCAGGGATACAATTGTCCAATAAAAGATATCACCCACAAAAATCCTTGCCTCTTGCATTTTTCCTGAATTGTCATGGCTACATTACCAGCCCCAAACTATGTAAGAAGTTAATGTTCCAGACATACATCACCTATTCTTCCCTTTGCAGCCTTGAAGAGAGCTATGAAAACGCTGTAGAGAAGACAGGGTATGCTCTTTGTTTCTGATTCCTGTGAAATTGTACAGTGTCGCTGCCCTTTGATCCAGAGATCATACAACCAAAGGCTGCATTTCAGGCAGGAAGAGAACTTAAGTCTCACAGTAGCAAGTCCACTTCATTGTGGTAGTCCTGAGGGTGCTTAGACGGGCCTTCAGTTCTAAATCCAGTACCTTAATCACATCACCATGCCTGAGGTTAAAGTTAAATGTTATACTTAGATCATAATAAGGGCACTTAAAAGGCAAGAGTGTCTTGAAGTTATACCTCTTTAGGCAAAGGCTAACTCTGGGTTATGCTACCTAGTTTGTGTTAGGATAACTTCACTCCGCTCCAGAGAGAAAAAATGAGCAATCTGCAGTCCTTCAACATCCTGGGATGTGCTGCTCCCAGCCACCCCCACCCAGAGCAGAGCGCCCAGGTATCCTGGGCACAAGCCATGCCCTCCCTCACCAGCCCTCTTGAGGCAAGTCAGAACTGTACAGGCAAGAAACAGGATTAACACATGACTTCTTACAGCACATTGTAACTTTAACAGGGCTTAATGTTCACAAATTTAGTATGGTAATGTATATCTTCACCCTGAGTCTGTAATGGCTATTTTTTAAACATATGTATACTACCAGTCCAAGAGCTTCACCTTTGCTACTTTGCATTAAACTAATTGCACAATTAGTAGTATCGCTCTCACTTAAGATGAGTAAAATGTATAACTGTTCTTTTACATGTGACACAAATAGACAATAATCCTTGCAGTGTTAAAAGTCATGGGTTTTTCCTGACATTTGACTTTGTCAGAGTGTAAGTCCACTGATGAGCTCAGATAAGGTCTGTACGTAATCACCCATGAATACTTACTGAGCATGACTGATCCATGTCAGTGTTGAGACAAATACGGTAGGGAGTCAATGACACAGCATCTGATGAAGTGAACTTTGGTTCATGAAAGCTTCTGCTCTCTCTCTCTATATATATATATCTTATTTAGTCAGGTTTTAAAGGTGTATATCTCCCCTGCCCTCTGACTGTAACAGTCATCTACATCACAGCTGTGACATAGAATATTGCCTTGAACATCAGAGACATCTAATAATTTAAGATTTATTTAAAAGCGTTATTTTTATAGTTAACATTTATCATTATTAGTAGATGCCTTCTTTTCATATTTCACACCATTTAGAATTAAATCTGCTTGTGCTGAAATCCCTTTTCTGGGTCAAGTGGAAACTGTCTATGGAGGCTAAGAGCAAGGATAAATACATTTAGAAACTTGGCTAAATAGATTTGTAATCATTGTATTTCACAAGAGTTATGCTATCAAAATTGAATCATGTTTCTAACACTGTCGATGCTATGTTGCTTTATTTTCTGAATTTGTGATGATAGTAAGTTAGGACAAGATAGGACATTTGTGAATCTGACATTTTCCAAAAAGAAAGAAACCCACCATAAATTGACTGTCTCAGATTATTCATTGCTGTTCTGATATCTACTCTTTGAAGCTCCCAAAACAGTATTCTGTGCCCATCGAACACCCAATGTAAGAATGTCTTCAAGTTATAAAATATCTGCGTTGTAAAATACTCAAATCTTTACATGCCAATAAATGTATTGGCTTGGTATATAACAGTAAGATAAATTCAATGGAGACTCTCTACTGGAAAAAAAATCAACAATGACAAATAAAATGCATTTACTGCAGAGGGCTTAAGTTGTTATTGTTGAACAAATATGTTTAAATAGAGTACAAAACTCAAAACTTTTCAGATGATTTTTAAATCATAGGTTTGGTTTTGCTTAGAAGAGAAGTTCTGGGACTGACATTTGTCTCCAGAGTGCTGAGATTTTAACGTATTTCTGTAGCCTTCAAACTGATGTTCAACAATTGGAAAATGCTTTCTGCTTTGAGTGAAAGCTGTTCATGAATGCTGTTGCTGGGTTGAATTTATTATTCCTCTACACCTGTTTCTAGGAAGTAAAAGCAATAGCCAGACTGAAGGGCCCTTGGTGTATTTGAATACAGACAGAAATAGATAGAAATTACTTGAGGACCAAATATGGAAAATTAAAACCCTGCTTGGAACATGATGTGATGGGATAACTTATTAGTTGTGCAGAGTTTAAAGCAGTACAGCACTTATACTGTGGAGCAAAATTAGCATCAGATGCATAAAGCAAATGTACAAAAAGTCATGGATGTCTGTGGAATATACTGAAAGCTTTTAATGTCAACTGTAATGCCTGCATTGAAACCTGTCTTACAAATCTCATGATAGGTTACCTTTTCAGATTTTTTTTTTCATATGTTAAGATTTTTCCTTCCTTTCACATGACTGCTCCCAAGGAAATCAATTTTTTCACTCATTGTTATCACTTCTACAACTGTTACCACTTGGTCATTTAAAACCTTCCTGCCATTGTATCGGTTCTATGACAGCTTAGCAACTGATCTCTTTTCCTTATTTTACAATATCACTACATAGCCGTAAGTTCTTGTGACTGTATTTTACATGCTCCTTCCTCTTCCCTGATAAACATTTAGAGAAAGTGGCTTCTTATTGGTTTAAAAAAAGTTGCATTTGCAATGAGAGAATTATTTTTTTTCTACAGGCAATGAAAAAAAAAAGTTGAGAGGGTGGGGACACTGGTAAATTAGTGGCTCATGTAAACTTTATTTTCACTGTGTGATACCAAATAGGGGTTGGGGTTGTGGGCAATAAGGTGAACAGTTGACAGCCCAGAGACTGCACATTTGAGGCCATAGCAGAAGTGCTTGCAGTGTGGCCGTGTCAGATTCCAGTGAATCTGCAAATTCTGCTAAATACCATGTCACCCAAGAACATGAAAAAGGAAAGGGATATCAAAAAATGAAGAAAAGATTATTTTGCCTTATTTTGTGATTGTGATGTTTTTCCTATCTTATATGTGGGAGGTAAGTGTTATCAGTGACTGAGCTGAAAACTATTCATTGCAATTATCAAATTGCCTGATGCTTTGCTCTGCGCATTCAGGGTGTATTTTTGTTGGGTACAAATGTATGATTTGTGAATTGAATACAAACCTGAGAGACGTCTGTTGGTTTTAGACATGCATTCTCTGATCTTTTGACAGCAGTGCAATGAAGCAATGTCCAGAGCTATTTTATGTAAGTCAGTCTCAACAAAATAAAGACCAAAAAATTGTCCAGTCTCAGGCAAAGTGTGACCATTATTTGTCAGAGCTGCTAATGATTATAATATGCTGGAAAAAGTAAGATGGTAACTACAGAAAGATTAGCATGGCATATTCACATTCTGTATGGTCTATGTAAAAGGAGGCTTGCAGGACTGTATTCAAATACACTACAACTATGATTCTTAAGGTGCTACAAAAACTCCTGAGAAAGTATATATGAAATTAATTTAGGTGTTAAAAAACCTAAGAAAAGACTGGAAATATTCATACTGGACTCAAATGGTAAGTCACATGGAGGAAACTATGGAGATTTGTTACAAATACCAAAAATACAGGCTATTTCAAGCCAAAGACAATAATGATGGAACAGGAAAAAAATGGTTCTTACAGCAGTGTAGGCATAGATTTCTTTACACAGGCTGGTTTACATTGTGTGATTCTCCTCAACAATGACTCTTATTTCATTGAGAGAGTCTTTCTAGAATATATAGCAGCTAAAAAGTGTATCTTGCTTATCAAATCTTTTTTACCAGACTTTATACCTGATATTGCAATGTCTGACAACAGACCACAGTTTAGTAGACATAAATTTAAGCAGTTTTCAGGGAACTACACTTCAGGCATATCACTATTAATTCCTATTACCTCATTCAAATGAGTCAGTGGAAAGTACTATCAGAGTAATAAAAAGCCTGATGCATTTTTAGAACTGTTAAGTGACCAAACAGCATCAATTAAGCATAGATATTCACCTGTCAATATTTTATTCAATAGAAAACTGAAAACAAACATACCTTCACTATTAGAAACTCTTGTCAGAGTCACTGAGTTTTTACAGATATATAAGAAAATGAAGCAGGACAGAAACTAAATATGACTTGGTTCCATAAAAAGATTAGTGTGTAAAGAGTGCTGTCACAAGATGGAACCCCATTATTCAATAAATTAGCCAAACCACAGATCTATGTACTGGGAGGAATAGGTGGTACCTCTGCAAAATTCTGAAAAAAAAAGTAGAAAGAGAGCAGTGAGTAGTCATCTTACCTGAGATATTTCAGACATGAGTGGCCACAACCACTTCAGATATTCTAGCTCTGGAATATGACACACACAAAAGAGTCATGCTTTACAGGACATCAGATCTAGGGACAGAAATTACATGTAAACTGATATAAATGCTTAGAAACGGACCTCAGATCAATGTTGGTTAGTAGACTAGTAGTATAGTTAATATTTCTTCAGTCATCAGCAGAGTCACAACTCTGTGGCCGCATCCACACTAGTGTCGACGTTTATTTCCCTGGAGACAAGAAGCAGTGGCACACCTTGTGCTGCTGCTACTTGTCCCCAGGGAATGCTTGTGCCACACACCCCTGGTGCATGGCAGGTTATCCTGGGTGGGGTAGGAAAAGCTTGGGCCAACACTGTGCTTGCCCCAGCAGCCTTACCTGGGGTTCCAGGGCTCTCCTGGGGCTGCAGCAGCCACGATACTGCCACTTGGAGCCTGACTGGCAGTCAGGGCAAGTCTCCAGCTGGCCAGGCTTCGATTTTGGGCGGTGCACGCTGTCCCTGAAAATACCACTGCCACCCTGCTTTTTTTGGTGCAGGACCCTGGGATCTCTCAGGGTCAAAAAACCAAACAAACCCCGTGCTGCTACCTTGCAGTGTGGAGAACATCTGAATGTGCATTTTATGGCACTGCAGACATGACGCACTCATCTGGATGCAGCCTGTGTCTGTATATGGCTATGTACAGATGTTTCATAGTTTCTAGGGTTGGAAGGGACCGGGACAGATTATGAAGTCTGACCCCCTGCCCTGAGCAGGAATGAGTGCTGGGATCATAATACCCCAGCCGGATATCTATCCACCAGCTAGATATCCAGATGTTACATCTACCATGCTATAAGCATGCAGAAAGTACTCTATAACCATAACAGAACAGACTTTTATAGTTTATAGATGGTGCTTTATGTTAACCTTCAATGGAAGTGCTTCAGACCAAAGCACTTTAGGTTGAAGCAGTTTTTTCTGAATGTCCCATTGGGTGCTAAACAAGTCCGCATTTGCCAGCATTCCAGGGGCCCCTTGCAGGGAAGCATGCATGTCAGTCATCTGCCCTGCCTGAGTGCTGGGCCAGTCCCATCCCCTTGGCTCTCACTGGCCTGAGTCAGTAATAACCCCCGATTCCAATCCCATGTCCTCCCTCTGGCCAGCTGTGAGCTACAGCCTGGTGTGGGGAGGGAGGGGAACCACAGGGCAACTGAAGGGACTCCTTTCCACTATAACTGCAGCCAGGAGCTGTAATATAGCACTTCTTTTTATCATGCTGGGAACTCTGGTTAGGGGCATGGAAAAGGAAGCCTCTTTCTGGGCAGGCTCCCCCCACTTTCCCAGCTTGGATCGTGGGGGGGGCAGCCTGGCCCACCCCACCCCATGGCAGGGTGGTTTCTTTCTCCCAGCTGCAGCCAGGAGGGGTAGCACAGGGCTGTGCTGCTCTTTGCTATTCCAGGAACTCTGCTGGGGATGGGAGGGTGGGAAAGCATCTCACTGCTGGGGAGGCCTGGCCCCACCTCCACCCTCACCCCCACCAGGACCTTAGGCAGGGAAGCTGGCTGGGGTGGGGTCTCCTTTTCCACTGTCCCCCATTGCCAGAGTTCCCAGCACAGTGAAAAGCAATGTAGCTTCATGCTGCTGCTCCAGGATACATCTGGGGAAAAGGAGTCCTCTTGTGGACAGGCCCCCCAGCTTTGCAGCTGGAGGTTTAATGTGGGCTGAGCTTTCCACCTCCCCCAGCCATGGCAAGGGAGCTACTTTTCCACCCCTTCTCCTGACAGTTTCCAGCACAGTGAAAAGTGGCATAGCCCCTCCAGCCCCTGCCACTCCAGCTGGCTCCCTGGGGAGTAGGACTTGGGATGTGTGTGTTTGTACATGTATATGTATGGATATGTGTGGATCTCTGGCCTGGCCCCAAGTGGAGCCATTGTGTGTCAGGGTAGGAAGTGGATCTGCTGCCACTGCCACTGCTGCTGGCATTAAGCAGGGCAAAGTGTTTGGGGGTGGGGTGGGGCAGGGGGGAAGTGTCTGTGTGTGTGTTTGTGTCTGTGCCCATTTCTGTGTCCAGCCCTAAGCAATCCTCTCTGCACCCCACCTCCTCCACTTCCCCAATCCATGGCGGATTCAGGTGGGACAGGTGCCCTAGACCATATCACAGCTCCAGCGAGATGCCACTGTCCAGCCTGCCTTCACTGGCACTCAGTAAATAAGCTCCACCACCTGCTGGATCCCAGTCCCTGGGCATCCCCTACCCAGCCTGGAGGACCTTCCACCCCTGCTTCTCTTTGATTCTCTGATTCCTGTCACTGACAGAGTAGGAAGTGGAGATTGCTCCCCCATGCCAGGCAATCAGGCATGACTTACCTGTTCAGTTGTGCTTGGGAGTCTCTGTCAGTCTGAGAGAACATGGGGCATGTTGGGAGGCAATAGAGAGCTCCTCCTACCTGCTGGCTTTGGGCAGCTTGAGCTCCCCCACCCCACCCCACTGAATGGTGAACATCTGTGTTTAATTTGAATATGCTCTACTTTATAGCACTTTAAGTAAGATGAGTATTCAGAAACTAAATAGTTTGTATAGCCAGCTCTGTAATGCCGCCTCTCAAAAAAATCCCTTTAACACTGAGAGTATGTAGTGGAAGCCCATGGCAGCTATTGATTTACCATTAGGAACAGACTGATCTTTGTCAGTCCCAGAATGAGGAAGGTCTTAAACTAGTCTCAATTCTTCCATCTTTTACTAAACTTAACTCGTGCTCAGGGATTAATTTATCCCAATGATTCTAGGAGCTCCTGTCCAGAATGAAGACTACTGAATAAAATACAGAGCAACTACCAATGAAGATCCATGAACAGGATTCATACGTTCATAGCTCTTTCCTAAGCTCATTACAGGATACATTTTTTTCTTCCCTCTCTGCCTTGCTTCCTCTGGCTTGAACAAGTCACACATAACAGCTGCTTTATAATGCATTTTTTTTTGGTAAAAATTAAACATAAAAACCCACGGCACTGCTACTTATTCTCATGTATTCCACCTACTGCAACAACACAATTTCCTGATTCATCTAATCTACATCTCTTTTAGATTAATCAATCAGTCATAAATAAGGAATACATGTCAATAAATATCTGTAACAAGATCTGATCATTGCCATGATCACCTCTTGGCAAAACTGGCTAAGTGTGGCCTTGGCCTCACCACGATCTGTTGGATGGGGAATTGGCTCCGTGGTAGGACCCACAGGGTGGTTGTTGATAGAAGTCAATTGTTGTGGTGCCCTGTGACCAGTGGGGTCTCTCAAGGCTCTGTTCTTGGGCCTATACTATTCAATATCTTCATTAATGATGTGGACACAGGTATCAGAAGAGGACTGGCCAAGTTCGTCCACTACACCAAACTCTAGGGTAATGTGTCCACACCTGAGGACAGGAGGGTGATCCAAGCTGACTTTGACAGGCTCAGGAAATGGGTGGACAAACACCTGATGGTGTTTAACACCAAAAAAGTGTCTCCATCTTGGGAGGAAAAACATGCAGCATGCTTATAGGCTTAGCAATACTACACTGGCTAGCACTATGGACGAAAGGGACTTGGGGGCCATGATTGACCACAAGATGAACATGAGCCTTCAATGGAATTCTGCTGTTAGTAAAGCAAGCAAAATGCTGCCTTGAATCCATAAATGCTTCTCAAGCAAATCCTGGGACGTCATTCTCCCCTTGTACTTGGCCTTGGTGAGGCCACAGCTGGAGCACTGTGTCCAGTTTTGGGCTCCACAATTCAAAAAGGATTTGGAGAAGCTTGAGAGGGTGCAGAGGAGAGCCATGTGCTGGCCCGCTGAGCGACCCTTGCAAAGCCAGCAGACCAAGGTACTTAAGGGAGCCCACCCCTGTCCCAGCCCTGGCACAATCTGTGGGCAAGGCAAGAGCCCCTAAGGGCACACTTG
>NW_017728912.1:1467427-1535821 GCF_001723895.1 Crocodylus porosus | reverse complement strand
ATGTGGAGAAGCTTGAGAGAGTCCAGAGGAGAGCCACGCACATGATCAGAGGTCAGGAAAACAGACCTTATGACAACAGGCTGAGAGCTATGGGAATCTTCAGCCTGCAAAAGCACAGGCTCAGGCGTGATCTGGTGGCCACCTATAAGTTTATGAGGGGTACTCACCAGGATCTGGGTGAACATCTTTACACCAGAGCATCCCAAGGGATGACAAGGTCAAATGGTCACATACTCCTCCATGACCATTTCAGGCCGGACATAAGGAAGAACTTCTTTACTGTTCGAGCCCCCAAGGTTTGGAATAGATTGCCATTGGAGGTGGTTCAAGCACCTACTTTGAACGCCTTCAAGAGACTTTTGAATGTCTAGCTTGCTGGGATCCTATGATCTCTGCTGACTTTCTGCCCCTGGGGCAGGGGGCTGGGCTCGATGATCTTCCGAGGTCCCTTCCAGCCCTAATGTCTATGAAATCTATACCAATCCCTATGGCCTATATATACACACATTATAGTTGTTATATTAGCTACATGCATAGTTTAATTAAACTTTTCTCCTGGATATTTTCTATCTGGAGACACTGGAATGAATAAATTATAATTCAAACCTAGAAAGTTTACATCTGCCTTAAAAATTCACATATAGCATTCAAGCTAATTCAATTTCCTTAAAGGGAGTGCCTCTCCTTTTGTTAGCTACAACTTCAATCACAGTTCCTTCCTCTAAACCCCTTCCCCCTACACAACACCAGAAAATAAGGGGAAAAAACACTGTTAAAAGAACTTTTTAAGTAAGTTTAATATCCATAAAAGGTTTTGCAAAGGAGTGGTTATCAATGTTTGGATTTTACATGGTAATTTATAATATCTCAGTGCTGATAAAACTTTTTGGAATCCCCATAACTTAGATATTTCAGAGAGGGTGGTCTTTGAAATATAATAGCATATGTGACTGCAGTCATCAAATAGTAAGCATAGAAAAATGATGCTGTAAACAGAGCCATTACTAATTTTTGCAGTTTTCCTAATATGGATAATCACACAGCATATTTCTATAGCTGCCAAGATGATATAACCACACAGAGCTGCATTTTCAAAGAATATATTTTAAGTGCTCAGTATGGTGCACATTCCTTCTTACACTGTCTCTGCTCTCATTTTCACTATGTAAATAGCTTCTAACAGCTTTTTTTCCCTTCTCCCCTTCAAACGATGGCCTTTTGTAAGAAAAAAGGAAGAAAGTAGCAAGGAAAAGCCTATTTTTACAGATGATGAAATAGACATATAGCTTCCCTCAAGCTAGATTATTTCCCAAGCCTAACCCACTTTAATTCACCAGATATTCGTGTGAATTTTGATTTCTCACTTTCTCAAAGACTATTTTTTGTTTTAGTCTGATAACTGTAGATGAGACTGTCTAGCTCCTGTATGAGTGTGAAATCTGTGTTGGGAGGATTAGGAAGCCTTACCCTTTTTGCCTTCTCAGGATATGCAACCGTCACAACTTCATCAATTGTACTGCCTCCAATGTGGTAGCAAAAAAGGGCTAGATCCACCAGGGGCACTGCTTCTCGAAAAGACTCATCTGTCTATGAATACTATCCCACAGAAGAAGCAGAACTTCAGAAGTGCACTTCACTGTAACATAAGGTTTTGAATGTTTCCTCCTAGGGTTACAGGCAAAATAAATATTTCTGTGTGCTAGAAAAATGTCCCACATATAGCAACATCCTCCTCTCTTTCCTCCTTCATTGATCCATCTAGGTTGTGAACCCACAGTATAGCTGTGGAGCTGCCTAATACATAAGGATCCTGGTTTTCTCTGATTAAAAAAAAAAAATCTCCAATTTTCAATTTAAAAAAAGTAACCTAAAATCCACATTTTTCCATGATTAAAATGAAACACCAGTAACATATAGTGGTTCCTTTTTTAAAACTGAAAATTGGGGATTTTTTTTTTTTCACGAGAGGAAATCAGGATCCCTGCTAATAAATCACACACATCTCCCAAGATGTGAAGGAGGCGGAAGCCTGTACCTCAACACCAATACATGACTGCCTTAGCTAGTGTTTGTCCTTGGCAGCCACAAATAAATGGCTTCTTCTCTAGTGTGGAGGAAGAAATAGAGGAAGCTAATAAACCCCTGTTTTATTATCTAGCTGTGAGGACACCACTGAGCCTCAGATAAGACAATTTGCATCTCTTTGGTCCTGCCCTTATGTATTCCAGTCTTTGTAGACCCTAGATGAGAGCTCCCTAGGGAACTGCCATGGAAATGGCTAATAGTTTTCTTCTATTGGAAAAGGACAAATACATATGCTGAGGGTTTAGTTTGGGCAGAGTTCCAGTATGCACAATCATGCATTTAGTTAGGCGTAGATATTTTAATGGAGATCTTTTACCAGAGTTTATTATTCCTGCTGAATTCTAGCCAGTGAGTAGAAATTCCCACTAGAAGGAGGAGGAAAATGAGGCACTAGCTAGAAAGAAAACTGAAAGAGCAAAATAAAGGACAGAACAAATTGAACAACCACCACCGCATTTGGAAACAAAGAGAGAGTGAAAGAGAGAGAAAGTAATAATCTACTTCTTAAGCTTGACACAATTTATTTTGAACACTAACTGTACACAGAAACTAATCAGAGAACCGAATATTATTATTTTAGGTACTAGTTAGTGAGCAATTCAAAACTGCATATAAGAGTGATTTCAAGACCTGTTAAATACAAAATTAAACAAATAGTCTGCATGCTCAGGCATGTACATTTTAGAAACAAAGGCCATTTTTCAGAGAAAAATGAAATAAAAATTGGGATTGAATAAGAGATTGAAATATTGAAAACAACATACTAGTTTGCACTCAAAACAACTTCTCATCTGTCATATTTTTTCAGCAGATTCAAGAAAGAAGAAGAGTACCTTTTAATAAAATAATTTCTAGATGCAACAAAGTTAAAAAAATCCTTTTGCAATATGAAAATCACCCAAGAAATAGGAATGTATACAAGCAGTCTCTGAAACTAATTGATAACCAAAAACATTTCTGAATTGATAACCAAAAACATTAATAATCAAAAACAAATCTAGACTTTCTCCTATTCATTGTTATTTATTAGGAGAGAGTCTCTGACCTTTGGGAGAGTTTGTAGTGACTTTATACATTTGAAATTTCAAATGGAGGGCTGTTTTCTACTTGTTTGTGTGCTTTTTACCTCAAGACTTATCAAAATGCAAACAGTCATTTTAATTTAAAATGTATTATTAAATGTTCTTTTTAGTGTGTTGTGTGTGTGTGTGTGAGAGCACACACGCACACACTTATGGGTGCACCTGTTTCCTCTGTGTGTATGTATTTTTTAAAGGAATTCCAAAAATTGAAGTCTAATTTGTGCAAAACAAGGTTCACAGATACACTATTTACTGCACACACCATACTGTTTTATTGGCTGATAGTAAAAACCCAGGAAACTAGCTAGTAGAGAAATTCTTTCACTAGTCATTCCAAATAAGCAGTTATACCAGTTCCAGGAAGTGTGAAGCACTTGTGGGAGAGAGCCAAAGAGAAAATCGAAGCTAAATAACATTACATAATATTTATGTAATATTATAAAGGTACCCAGACACCACAGCAATGACCATACTATAAGTGGTTTATAGATTGGTAAATTTGTAGAGAGAAAAAGAGAGAAATGGAGAGAAGAAAAAGAAAAAAAATGTTAGTGTTGCTAGGTTGAAGTGCATTCACTTCTGGAAATGTTTCTTTTTATCTTTGTCATTCAATGCTTTGTCTTTGTTAATAAAAGTGAAGAATCTTTTTAAAGAAAATCAAGTGGGTGTTTTTGATTTTTCTAGGTAAAACAGATAGAATAGGCAAGAGAGGGAGTTGTATGTTATTTAGTTTTCCCATGGTATTTGAGGGGGAAGATGACAGGTTCCTAGATTTTTTATTTTATTTTGAGGAGTAACTGCTGAAGTAAATGAATTATTTTTCAATTTGTGAAGTTGCATTTATTGTTGGAGACCGTGGATTGGAAAAATGAAGGTTATAGTTAGTAATTGCCCTTATTTCAGACTTGAAATGGATTTTGATGAAAATCACATTATACAATAAATTATTCCTTTTTAGGCAGCAGAAGTTATACCTTTATTCATAAAAATCAAAGTCACTGAAAGATAAGAGACATGTTGACTTATTTAATGGATAAACTGACTTACACCTTTAATTTATAAAAAGAAGCAGATCTGTGCATATTTTATATAATGTGGGAGTCTAGGAGTCCCCTACACACTGACATAATAAATTGAGCAATATGGCAGCATCCAGTTCCCTGTTCCCCCAGGGGAAACACTGATTTTTACTTTGAAAGAATCTCATAAGATTAGATGCTAGCACCAATAAAATGCTCATTAGGGACAATAAAAATCACCTATAATGAGTCTGGTGTTAGTAAGTATCATCAGTATTTTATCATTTTGTTTTCCTAATCTGTTTTGTATAGATAGTGAAATTCTGCATTCAAGGCTTGACTGCCCCTTGGTTTATGTTCTTATTATTAAGTTTAGGACTAAAATGTCGTTCACATTCCTATTGCAATGTCTGGAATTTGGGTCTGGACATCCAGGAAGAAGTGGATGTTGTATATCCCCTTCTGTCTTCTTTCCCAGAACAAGTAGGCAGAGGTTGTAAGTGGACAGGACTTGTTTCTGCCGCTTCAATTTATTAGCTAAAACAGCTGACTTTGCAGGGAGATGTCACAGATTATATCTGTGAAACACAATACAGCACCAGATACAAATGTCCAAGCTAAAAGAGCGCCCTCGGGTGTCAGAAACAGTAAAGCTATAACAACATAGGTTTCTGCCTAAGCTAATATACCCAGCTTCTCAGCATGGCTAATGAAGGCCACACATAGATATTCAGGGTGCCTATACATGTGCTTCAATATGTTCTGATTAGAATGCGTCAGAGCAGACCCAGTTAACTGAGTCTCACTGGTTTCCATTAGGATGCTCCAGCGTGCTGCAGCATCTCATGTATTCAGTGTCCTTAATTTCAAAATGGTGGCAGGGACACTTTAACTAGGAGCTTTAGTTAAAGTCCACCCCCTCCCCCCACCATTTTGAAATGCAGGACACAAGGCAGTGCAGCATTTTAATTAGAGTGGTTCCTGAGCACTGCTTTAATTAAAACGCCCCTCCCATCCCACCCCACCCCACCCCACAGCACATTTATAGGCATCCTCAGTTTTTTCTGGGAGAGTTCTGACTCTCTCCACAGATACCATGAGTGTACACATGTTCAGAATTTTTCTCCCAGAGCAAAAATGGCTACTTATAGAGAAAAATAACTTAGATACAACTAGGATGAATCACTCCTGGAACAGTGAATGACTTCCCTTCTGAGAGAATCTTCCAGCATCCCAGGATACTTTGTACCCACCCACCCCCACGGATGGAGTGTGTCACTTGCTGGACTCTGCCCCCTTCACAATCCCTACATTGTGCTGCAGGGAGACATTGGCTGACTCTCAGCAGTCTCAGTCAGCCAATCAGACCTGCCCTGTGCACTGCTGCCATCTGTTTCCAAACAGACTGAGGGAGCCAGCAGAGAACTTGCAGTGCTGACTCCCTGACTACGTACCATCAGCACTGAAAGCTCTCTGCTTTTTAGGGGCTCCATTTTTTAATGTCTGTTTAGGTATTTTCATGTAAATTTTCTAGTAGGAAAACAAATCCATGAGAATTTTTCTAGATCACTTGAACATGTGTATGTAGCCTAATTCAAAGCTAGTTCAGGTATCTTTATATGACACATAGATTTAGCCATAGTCTCATGTCTATATATGGCTGATTAATCCTGGAGCAGGAAGGAAAGAAAAGGAACTGCATATGCCACATAACTTTTCTTTTCTGGTTTTGAGTACTGTCTTTACACCGAATTAATGAATGCCTCTAGTGTTGATATTAATAGTCTGAATGGTCATCCGGAAGAAGTAGACGCAACAACATTTTTAGCCCAGTCTCACTGATATAATAAAAAAAAAAAAACAGTAAGTTTGTTTGGGTATATTCTGCTGGCCATTACACCAAAGTATGAATTTCTTCTTTCTTGGAGGGCTGCCAGACTCGCTTGTAGAGAATAGCAGTAAATCTGGTTTGGCCCATCTCTATTCATAACAACACCATTGATGAATCATTCCAGATCATATTGTTTTTACTCAGATTGAGTGTCCTGTAGTTCTACATATAGTTTCACTAAATTCAATAGAAATAATTGCTGAGTAAAACAATATTCAAGGTGAATAACAGTAGAAGAATTGCTCTTAAGTCATTGTGTTTCAGAAAAGTATCTTTCATAATATGACCTTGACAAAATAAGAAGAAATAGTATAACCAGCAAAATAGTCTCCTGACCTAGAATGCCTGTCCTATTGGTATTTATTTATGTCCATCATTATCAAATATGGATTATAGAGATAAAACAGGAACAAACTGAATGGAATAACATAAGAATGTGAAATCAAATTAGGTAACGCTAAGTACATTAACATCACCTAGAGTAATACCCACTATTAAGTTATTAATATTTGGCAAAAGCAGGGGTTGTCAACCTGTACAACCTACACATACCCCTGGGGGGTACTTGGGAAGGCCCTAGGGGGTATGTGTGGGTGGATGAGTAGGGATGGAGCACCATCCCACATCACTCCGTGTCACTGCCTCCCAGGAGCAAGGCAGCAGGACCCCTCTGTGAACCACACAGGAACCGACCGGCTGACCAGACATGGCAGGGGGAAGTTCGCATGCAGTAGCCATTGCCACCACCCACACTGTGCTGCTGCTCCACGTCAGGATGTGTGCCACCCCTACTTTCCCCCACACACACATCTGGCCACCTAGGGTACACTTACAAAAAGATTGAAAACCCCTGGTTTTAAGAAAACATTAGTCAAAACTTCTGTGAATGATTCAATGTGTTGATTTATCCATAAGCAACTTAAGATATGTATGCCTTGGCTATTTTTCCCCCTTTAATAGGTTTAGTACATAGGAGATGAACAATACAGTCTCCAGTTATATGGAGAAAAATCTCTAATAACATCTTTTGCCAGAAAATATCCTTCTGCTTGCTAAAAGGAAGAAATAGAGCAAAACAAATTACAGTGCTTTGCAAATTTAACAAGTGAGACTTGAGTGTGACTGTACACACAGGAAGGTACTATTTTGCATGATTAAAGGGAAGGGATATAAGCATGCATAATATCAAACTTCACAGTATAATCTAAACTTGGACATAAAAGTATTTAGTTCCACTTTGGTGATTGGGGTGTTTGTGCAGTTAATTCCCATTGTCAGTAATGGAAGACATATCCTTAAAGCCATATGTATCACTGGGTTAATGTGTCCCATAAATAGCTAGAAAGACTAAAGGTTATATCTGAAAAAGGGACTCAGTTGCCTCAGATGGGAATCTGGCAGAATTGTGTTCCTGGAAATACCTGCTCAGATAGTGCCTAATCCCAGAAGCACTCCAATATGTTAGTTTCCCCATGTGCCAAGAGTTGTGCCTCTACAGATGTCCAGAATTACCCCAGTCGTGATTGGACTGAACACTTAACATATTATACTTCAAGCTTAGGCCTAATCACGATGTCGACAACAAGCATTCATTCCCATGCTTAAGGCTAGCCGTAAAAGGCTTGATCAAGCATCCTCAAAATATATGTAACCCAGGAACGTACAAGAGTATGCTTCTCAAGCCCAGTGCTGGGCACTACTTTTTCTAAAAACACAGCTAAAGAAGGTAAAGGAACTTCTCTTTTTATAGACAACTGCTTAGTCATTAAAGTAGCTGCTTATATGTGGGATACCTTATTTCAATTTCTTTCTCTCCCCAAGGAAACCTGAAACCTTATCTCCCCTTATCCTGGAGAGGCTCCTAGACACTGAGTTATAATCTATTGTCAGGTGGGTTTGCAATCTCAAACTCTTTTATTAAAGCAATATCAGGTAAAGAAAACATCCCCTCACACACACACAACATTCATTGGGCAAGTTAAGACCAAGGGTAGAAATGACATTGTGGGATTTCGTCTATCCCAGAAATCAACACAATGGTGATTTCTGCCTTCTTGCCATTACTAAAGACTGGTTTGTTGCTCAAAGAATTGGAATGTGCCAGTCAGCCCAGATTTGGGCTTTTTCAGTGGGTTTATTTGAAATCTCTTCAATGATAAGTTAGAAAGTCAACCTGCTAACTTCTGACCATGACCTATGCTTTTGAGGGTTACTTATGAGGGTTACTTTTTTTATCCCAACTTCAGACAGGATGTTGCATCTTGATTGCCTTGCTGTTGGTCTCAGAACTCTCAAATTCCATGGTAGATTTAGAAATATTGGTTCTGTTCTTAATATCTTCAGATGACTTTGCAACTCTTAAGAGGTATGAAATCTTAAAGTTAAACAGCTATAGAGACTTCTGGATAACTTTATACGCACTGGCAATTAGTAAATTCTAGACTGTCTTGGTACTGATTAACACATTTGGGGCCTGTTTTATGAGAATTAACATTCTGGTGCATTTGGCAAGAGAAGAGTCTCTTTTTTTTCTGGACTTCTGACAGGTTGTTCAGATGTCCAGCCCTAGGCTCTAGGTTATCCTAATGTTTCATAGATTTAATAGATATTAAACCCAGAAGGAATCACTAAGTCATATAGTTTGACTGCCTGCACAGGTCATTAAGTTTTACCCAAATGCTATTTATTAAGACTAAAACCTTTAACTAGGCCAAATATTTCAATGCTCAAAAAACTAAAATGTTTACCACACACAGATGGAGGGAAAGACTGTGGTTTTACCAACATTAAGGCTATTGCAATGACAGGGAACAGATTAAATGAGATGTACATAGATGATCCCAGTAGGTAGCCTTGCCTCATGCTACGGAGGAAGATAAAACTCCAAAGTTCTTGTCAATTGTTGACCCAGGAGAAATATTTTCCTGACCAAATCTGGAAATCAGCATGACATAAGCAGATGAACAATGTATCCAGGTTAAATCACTTGCTTTGTTACTTCAGAATTCCTTCTTCACCCAGCATCTTGTCTTTCAGGACAACCACAATTCTGATGCTTCAGGAAAAGCAATTATGACTTAATGAACAAATAACCCAGAAGCCAAATTATTTATTGGAGGAAATAAAAAGCTCTCTTGACCCTTATAGATTTGTGACTGAAACCAGAAATATGAGTTTAAATTATAATCATTATCCTAATATGTAGCTGTACTAAGAATTTGACATGTTGAAACAGTGCATGAACTCCTATCCTCTATAAGGCCCCTGAAGGAAGAAAATAAAATATAGGTACTAGATCTTCTTCCTCAACCCCCAAGACTATAAATGCCAAAAAATTCTTTCAGAGCATATATTTCAGAATAATATCCCAAAATAATAACATCTTAACGATACCCAGTGATGGTGACTACTTGCTAGGAAAACAACCTCACTAGTTAACATCTCCTCATTTGCAACAATTAGAGGTCAAACAGCAAATTTCTAATCCATATAGAGTTTCCCATTAGTTCTTGTCGCGCCCCTAACACCGGTGCACCCTTGACCTGCGACCTTGGGTTGGCACGACCGGCTTGGTGTGAGGAGGGGATTTATGACCAGGCAGGTGGGTGATAATGGTGAGCAGGAGTCAGTATGATTTAAACACAGCATGGTGGTTACACAGAAAAGTTTATTTTACTTATGCTACTGATGTGCTGCAGCGTAGGCAGAAGAGTTGATTTATTCAGTTACAGCATGCAGATATCATGTTACCCAGCATTTACAGGGTGGGTAAGAGAGTTGCTTCCGAGCGATTCACATAAGCCATTGCAGTCTGCAGATTACCGGGAGCTCTTGTTAAGAAAGATAACACCAGGGATAGAGAGATAGATGGGCCGGCAAGACGGGGACATGCCAGAAAAAAAAAATACAAAGGCGGATAGATAACATTCGTTGTGCACGATCTATTCTTCTTGAGTGTATACACGGTTCTCTGTTCTCTGCTTTGGGCGGAAGTTCTTTCAAAGTTATATTGGGCGAAGATGACCAATTACTATACACTAGTATAAAAAATTAATGAGTTGGCACTTGTGCTCTCTATGTTTGCTAAGGTTTCATAAAAAAGGGGGGTTCTTTTTACTTGGGTGGTACTGGTTCTGTTTGGTCACAGGATGGCGCGCATAGTATATTATTTAATTTTACAACTTCACTAAAGTCAGCTAATCTCGTTACTATAGGTACTTTATCTTTCGTGCTGGGCTGTCAAGATCAGTTTCTCTCTGTCATATGAGAAACTCAGGTAATTTGAAATGAGGCACAGATAGGGGTGTGTATATGCAGCACTGTTAATACAGAGGGATAAATTACAATTACAGAGTTTGTTGTGTTAGCTTCTGACCTTTTGCCATCTGACCTTTTGCCATCGGCATCTGAAATCAAAGACTTTGATCTTTGACAGTTCTATATAGCGTAGGGTTTTTACTCAAATTGTTACATGGTACTAAATCAGATGCCTTGGAAAAGTCCAACTACATTAGATTAAACTTGATTTTACTTTTATCAGCTAGGCTGGCAATCCTGTCCAAAGGAAAAAAAAGAATAGAAAACAGGTTTAACAGAACCTACTTCCATGGAAACATTATGGCTGGTATAAATTATATCCTGATTCTGTAATTCTGAATTACTCATTCCATTATTTTGACAAAAATGAAATCAGGCTAACTGGCCTATAGTGGCCTGTTTATACCTTAATTCCTTTGAAATTTCCTCAGTTCTCTGAGACTCAGAAAGTGTTATTATTAGGGGTTCAAAGTGATCCTCTGATATTTCTTTAAGATTCTTATGTGCAAGTTGTCTAAGTCTATTCTTTGAAAACTTTAACCTTGATAGATACTGCCCCTAACCCTCCATTATTAAAAATGGCAAACATCCTTTTCTAGTAAACATGCATTACATATACAAAGGCATTCTAATACATGTATTTCTGAATATAATTTCTCCTGAAACATTCTTTTGAAAGGAGCATTGATTTTTGCAGAATTCTAAAACTGATTCCATGATTCCAGTGTGCCCTGAAAACCAGAATTCTGCCAAAAGAATGATGAAGGAGAAATACCTATTAGAATGATAATACCATAGTCTATTTTAATTTATTTAATTATTGTTATTACAATATTTTATTATTTTATCTAAATAATTCCCTATATGTAACTAGAGAGAACTAGGGTATGGCCCTCAAGGGGCTAGATTTCAAAAGAGCTATAGAAGTCTGGTACCTTTTTTTCAGGTGCATAAATGACAGGAGTTTTTTACCTATATATTTTTTAAATTTAGCTCATAGAGCTTATGACAACTGATCATTGCTTCTTATTTAGGCTTAATATAAAGTATCATTCAAAAGCAGCCCAGGAGCTTGTTAAGCATAGAACAACCAGGCAGGAAGATAAACCATGAGATTTGAACACCTGTGGTCAGGAGCACTTAGCAGGTAGCCTGGCTTCAAAGGAAAATGACAAGTTTCATCTTTATCATGGCTGCTGTGCTCCAGAGGTGTCTTGGCTGCTTTCAACAATTTCTTTTGCCTACAGAGCTAAATTGGGAACATTTAAAAGTGAAAGTAAACCTTGTGAGGGCTAGTCTCTGAAGTGTTACTGAGAAGGATCTTTGGGTAGAAGTACGGTTGGAGAACAGGTATGGTGAAATTGCTATGGTTTTTTAAGTTAGTTTAACTAAAATAGGCAAGATCTTTGTAAAAAAAAAATATATATATATATATATAAACAGGCACAATAAAAGTTCTTGAAATTAATATAAGAATCCAAGGTTCCTTTGGAAGCTGAGCCACTTTACCATACATTTAATAGTCAGTGACTAGCAAGTGCATAGGGAGCAAGCCTTCAGTTTAGAAACTACCTGCCCTTCCCCTGTTTTTATTCAGGGCAACAGGCATCTCACTGAACCACATACTTTCTAGTTTTCATTATTTCTCTTGGCTTTACATAGCTCCCTGTCTTGGCTGCACAGGGGAACAGCTTCAAAAGGAGTACTGAAAAGGGGAGAAGGATCTGAAAAACTCCTAAGCTGTGGCATGCTATTGACAGCTCCTGGGCTGGTGTGCTCCTGTGCTGTGATATCAGAGAACTGTTTAACCCACTCTGGACAAGGGAGTCTATAATATGGGTCTCTTGTCTTTTGGACAAGTGCCCTAACAAATCAGCAATTGGAGCTAAAACATTAGAAGATCCTCTTCTTTCCCTTTCCCTTAGCCATGAATGCCTAGCCAGGTACCTTTTTGCACATTTATGAATCCACAATGGGTGCACTTACCTACCCAACTACTGTGCATGGTAAATCTACATGTGCATGCTTACCTGTCTACAGTGAAGGAGTAACAGTATCATAACCAGTGCATTAGCGTCAGAAATATCACTTGCATGGTTAGAAAACTGCCATTTAGGCTTCATACAGACATTACAGCTAAAAGTTTGATAAGGTTAAATCCGGTGAAAAATAGTCCTCTGATCTAACCCAATAATTAGATAAATGCCAGGTTCCTGATCTGAGGTAAATTGGGGTGGGGGTAGGAGGCAGGGGTGAGTGGGATGGGATACCTAGCTGGGAGGGTTTTGGGGGGTGTGTGGGGGAGCTAGTGGGGTCTGTGGGAGGGTTGGGGGAATTGGGGGGTTAGTGGGATCTACAGGGAACTGGAGGGGTTGGGGTGGGAGGTTGCTGGGATCAGAGAAGCTCTCCAATCCTGCCAAACCTCACCAGATCCCCCGCCCCATCCAATGTTGCTGAATTCTCTCCTATTCCACAAACCACTCCTGGGGCCAGCTTTACCAGTGTTCACCAGTCCTGGGGGCCTGGCTGAAGTAATTCAGGATTGAATCCTGAATCCACTTTAGGGGCAGGTGGATCAGGGGGACTCACAGCTTTCCCGGAAGCGGGGTCTGGCAGGATCAGGGAAGTTGGCAGGATCGGGGGGGGGGCTCTTTCCTTTAATCAGGGGCTATTTTTAGCTCCCTGCCCTCCACCCCCTGATAACACTCCCCCACTGGTAAACCAACCCCACTAATCCTGCTTGCTTTCACCCTGATTTACTTTGATTAGCTCACAGCATTGGCAAATACCAGTAAAACCAGAACTGGAAGTGGCTTGTGGGATTGGAGGGGAGGGGGTTGGTGCAGGGCTCTGGCAGGCCCAGAGCAGTTGGCTGGTCTACAGGGGGGGGTTATCCATCTGGGGTGTGTGCCCAGATATATTATATTATATTATATTATATTATATTATATTATATTATATTATATGTGTCCACATATAATTTAAATTCCTATTTGCAGTAGCAAAAAGTCTGTTCAGCCTGTTTTGTAAGTTTGAACCTTATAACTTTGAGTTGCATCCATTTTTAACACACATTCTATCTTAAACTTTGAAAATTATCCTCAATTAGCAAAATTATACCAAATTATTTTATTAAAATACTTAAACCCCAAAATTAGCTTCTTGAAAGCAAGCATCTTTTGGGCTCCCAGCTGAATGAATTCTTAGAAGTTGTCTATGAAAGAGTAATCTGAACCTACACTGATAACCAATTAATAGTTTCTGTGTTAAACAATGTCTATAATAAAAATCATGGAATGCAGGACTTCTAGAGGTCATCTAGTCTCTGATTCAGGATCAGATATTCCTAATGTTTTAATATATGTCCTTTCCTTCCTGTAGTACTAGTACTTCAGCCAAAACTTGTATACTTTAACAAAGTGAGAGGAAGCTATGTAACTTCTCTGAACTGAATGCTGCTATTCTTTGCATGTCCTAGTCATCAAATCATATACATATTCCAGGTAAAAAAAAAATCAGCATGACATCCTTCAACTTGTATATTTAGATACAATTCAAGGGCTAAATTTGGCAGCCAGTGACTCATACAACCATATATGGAGTACAGACTGTTTGCTTAAGGGTTTCAAAATTTTAACATCATATCTTACCCACTTTTCTAATATAGAATCCCCAACTCCATACACACAGAAGTCAGGATACCACCAGATCTCTATATCCAGCTGTGGCAGGTGCTATGTAATAGCTTTATGAACACTATATGTGACCTAGTTATTGAGAAATATTATACAATGGAATCAGGTTTAGAATGCTTATTACATACCTGTATTGCTTTCATCCAATGGGTACTGTTAGGTACTGTTGCTAGGAAGAAAAAAATAACTCCCTGAAAAGAATGTCCCATAGCATACTTGAAAAACAGCGAGAAAGTTGTTAGTTTTAACAATTCCACATCATTCCTTCAAATAAGTTGTAAGTCTTGTTTTACTAGTGCCACTATCCAGCAGATCAAAGGATTTTCAGGATTATAAATAGTTAAAAATAACTTGGTCCAGGGAGTAATGAAGCCTGGGTGCATCTACACATCCAATTAAATAAATAAACTCCAGAACAGTTTGTGCCCAAGTACACTACTGCCAGGTTCAGTGTCTGCATGTATATCCAGGACAGCAGCAGTTTCAGCTGGAGTGAGGCAGCCTCAGGTTGGCAGAAGGCTCAGGGGTCAGCCCTGGGCTCTGGGGGGTTGTGTCAGGTGGCATGTGACACAAGAGTACTAAAGTGCAGCATGTGCAGCAAGCAGCCCTCACACCATCTGCAGCAAGCGGCCCCTGTCACCATATAAAAGTGCGTTTTGGCTAAGTAACTACACCATGAGATAGTACTATCTTATAGCAGAGTTAAGTAAGTTACTGCACCCTAATACCAAAGCACATGTGGACAGTGCCACTTTACTGAAAAGCTGATTAGTTAATCTGTGGGCAGGCTGCAATCTGCTATCGCTGCTTGGGGAACCCCTAGAATAATCTCACTCTTCTCCATTTCCCCTCTCCTATTCTGCACAGACAGGAGTTACTCAAGATGGTGTGTTTTGAAACATACAAGGAGGGTTCAGATTTTTGTGGGACTGGGCCCTTTTAAAGGTCTTTGCAGCCATGCAGTTGTTTGGTCATAGCTGTAGAGTGCTTTCAGAGGTCAGATCAGGCAAAAGCTGTCACTTCTGTTTGTGCTCAATGAGTAAGTCTATTTCTGACCACTCACCCTGTGAGAGAAAATTTCACTTGCACTCCCAAGTAGATTTCTCATGTACTCTGATTGAATAAGAAGTGTTTGTCCCATTCCCAACAGGTATTCATGCTGAGGACCCAATCAAACCTGAAGCCTGAAGAGGTTAGACAGGTTTCCCCCTGTGTCCCAGAATTGTAGGACTTCAGGTAAGATATACATGTTGATAGTTATATTTAAAATCTTTCTTTCTAAACATGTATTCCTGCAGCTAAGATTAAACACTGCTTTGTTTCAGGAAAGTGGAATCACTATACTCATCACTGTTCCCAGATTCTTGAAGGGAAAAGCTGCAGAAGGTCCAACTGGGTTTGGCATCTAGTAGATGAGCAGTTAGTGCACAGGGCACCCTAACCCAAGGTCCAGAGTAGGTGTGGAAGAACTACAGGATTCCACTCCCCAAAAGGTAAAGTTTGAGGCCTGATACACAAGGAGATTTTGGCTAATGACAACATTCAGGAACACTGAAAACTGGTTCCCAAAAAGACAGAGAACTGAATCTGGCCAACTAGAAGTTGTTTCCTGAAGTGTAGCAGTGGGGAAGGGCTGTGTAGAGTGAGGAGGGTTTGTTTAGAAGGAAATCGGAGGAGAAAAGGGGCTCCAGAAATGACATGCTGCTGGGGTGACACCATTTCCTTGTGTTGGTCCCTGCCCAGTGGGCATACAGGTAAAAGAATCTGTACTTTGCTGTACAGGTAGCCAGATAGGCACTAGGATAAGAGTGCTTCTTGTACTCTGAATATAAACAATCTACGTTCAGGCTGTAAACTTCTCTCCTGTGTCTGAGCCATCCCAACAATGTAACACAATACCACCACAACTGACATATTACAATACATAATTAGATTCAGGCTTCATGTTAGGGTTTAATCAATAAATACAGTGCCAGCTTTAGTTATTTTGCATGTAGAAATACAACTAGACATGTAAAATAACCACAACTGGCATATAAATTATTGATTATACTTGCATTATATGTCAGGCTTTCAACTAAATACACAATTAAACATTTATTGTGATCAATAAATCATGTGTCAGTTGTGGCTATTCTGCATGTCAAGTCATATTTCCACATATCCATGTTCCAATTAGAGTGCTTGAGTATTTTGCTTGTTGTACCTTTTTCACTTCATTGGTGCTGAATTAAGAGTTGTTATTCTTAGCTTGCAGTAATTGGGGTGGGGGGAGATACATTTGCTTCACTTACAGAAACTAAATAAAATGTGAGAAACTGTGCCATTTACTAACCAGCACTGGCAAGCACACTGTCCCTGGCCTTGATAATGAAATTTGTGCTTGAGCAGTTTACACCAACTAAACAAATTGCATCCCTAGTAAGAAATCCTCATTACTTGTTGACTGTGCAAGTTGATCACAAGAGGCCTGGCCCAGAGCCCACTGAAATCAATGGAAGGACTCTTATGGACTTCAGTGGGCTCTAACTTCAGCTGTAGTTGCATCATTTGCAAAATAAAATCTACTTTTAAAACTTGCATCTTCCTGAATGGTGGCACACACAGGTCACTTTAAAAAATATATTTCCAATGGACAATCAGCTTGTTCTACTGTAAAGATAATTTATGTGGCTCTAAAGTGTTTTTCAACTGCCTCCAGGAATGAAATGCGTATGATTTATTAACATTAAATTGCAACTGAAATAAAGAGAGAGAAGGAGGGAGAGAAGAAAACAGTCTGATCCTTTCCCACAATGGCAGCATATGATTCTAAGGAGGGAAGTAACTCTTTGAAGTTAATTTAGAGCACATCAATCTGTATTACTTGACCTTTTCCAAATAAACAGAACCAAAAAGTGACTACACAAAAAAATCCAGTCTTAAAGCCAATTACATTAATAGGATCTGATGTTTAAATGTCTGTTTATTATTAAAAGACACACACATACACACACACACTGAAATAAGGCTGAGGGGCATTTAAAGACAGAAGATGTCTAATTGTAGCAGACCCAGTAATGAAATCACAGTCAGGCTAGTAGCTGATTAAGGTTAATTTGAATCACATCAATGTGAATTAACTTGGCCTTTGCAGAATGAACAACACCTTTGTGCCAACATGATCAATTAGTCCTCTTAACTTCACACGTTTGCCTGGAAAGGTTAGATTTATTAGTTATCTGAATACCCATTTGCAGATTAAAATCCTAAATCTGTATGATTTTTTTTCAGCACACCCTAATGGGAAAAAAAAGAAAGAATCCTAGTAGATTCTATTCCTTTAATGAATAAACTTTCAGATTTAGGTTCATCTTAAATGTTGAAAGTTTAGGACACTGAACACAAAACAGAACACAGAATGAAATTGTGTGGATTTATCCTCAAAACGTTCCTTACACTGAGTTAGATTTTTAGTTGGCTGTTGCTATTCAACTGGTATAATTTGTAGCTGCCTTGCAAATAATTCTTCTAGCAAAGGGACACTCACCGTACATTGTAAGTGTACTGCATCTAAATCAGTACATCTGCCTCTGCCTTGCCACTTACCTCATTCCAACATGGATAGGGGTGATGTTGGGAGAGGAAGGATGCCTTTCAAGGTTTGGGAGTCGATGTGACAGAGTCATTCTAAGGACCCTATATTAGTGACGAAATTTAAAGCAGTTTTCAGTTTCAGTTAATGAGACATGAGGAGTTATTCTCCCTCCATTCTACTATGTGGAATTTTCTGCATTGGAGAAAATCCTGCCCAATATCTTATTATGCTATAGAGAATTCACAAAGATCTCTAGCAAAAAATAGTTCCAATATTCTGTGTATGAGTTTTCTGACACCTGGAGAAATCAGAAATCACATGTGATTATCTACAAAAACACTGGGTAGCAAATCTAATATATCTGTGTAGCGGGTTATGTATTGCATCCCTGTAATTAAGTATGCAAGTCCAAAAGGTATTATCTAACTGAAGCAGTCCTATTTTATTCCCTGCTTTTAATACAGTCATAGCTAACCAAGCATACAATTGCCTCCTTGATCTTTTCAACATTGCTGAGCTCCAGGGCTAAAGTATCCACAGATGGTGACCCATAACTATTTAATTATGGTAGAATACATACCACTTTGTTTTCTAAAGTACAGTGTTGCCAAGACTTAAGCCACAGCCATATTCCAGCTGGTGAAACTGAGGAGGAAAGAAGATAAAATTAGCCCCTAACTTTTTTTCTGCTCTCCTGATTTACTAAAAAACCAGAACCTAGTTATAGCCTAGTGTAAGTATTATAACTATGCCTCTATTCCCCATCCCAGGAGTCATCTCTTAGTTGATCTTTAAGGCAATATTGCTTCACCAGACTGCTTACAGAGACAACTTAGAATCAGCTATAGTCTGGCTCATATTGTACTATGTTTTCCATAAAATTTCTGTCTTTCTTCAGTGATAATTCCCAGTATCTATTTGTTTTGTTTGGTAATCATTCAGAGCCAAAGAGTGTGATAGAGGTCTCCTTCATTCCATGCCTATGACTTCTAACTGACTAGCACTGGGAAACATAAGTTTCTGCACAGCATAGCAGCTAGTTCTAAAAACCTGAAAAGCTTCTAAATGGAAAGTTCAGCATATTCCCCTGCCCTACTCAACAGGACATAATAGCAATTAACAATGACCATTCACCTAATACAGAATTGCAAAGACATACAAACATCCTACAAATATATGATATTCAATAAATCTCTGATGATCCCTGCCCTGTTGCATAGATTTAGGGGGGCTTCATCTACCCCTGAATGACATAAATTTAATCATGGGATGGGGATTTTATCTTGGATCCCAAATATTGCATGTTCTGCCATGTCAACCAACATTCATTGGAGGATGCACAATTTTGGGGATCTAGGATAAAATTCCTCACATCCCAAAACTGTAACTGGAAGTACTCAGGGAACCTGGCACTGCAAAGCTGCTGTTCAGTACTTGGCTACCCAATGAATTCTTTAAACTTGCCGTGCGTTGGGAGCCCATGACTGAGGAAACACTTCCTAATCCTGGAGCCCATAATGACATGTTGGTGCCCTGCCCCTTCCCCATTTTGCAAAGTGCAGTACCCTGCCCCCCTGAGCCATCTCTCAGTCCCAACCTGCAGCCTCCTGCCCCCATCCCTGCTTGTACCCCTCAATCCTGATCCACAGCCCCCTGGTCCTGCCAGTGACCCGCATTCCCAATTCACAGTCCCCCACCCCAGTGCCCTACACTCCCAAGCCACAGATCCCCAGCCATGCTGGAGGGGCCCCAGCTATCTCCGTCCTGACCGGGCCAGAGCACGGCTGTTCCAGTTCACGCAGACAGTGGTGGAGTGTGTCTGGCCCCAGTACAGGCTGGAGGAAAGAGGAGGGGAGGCTTGTGGCACCTCTTGCCTTGGGATGAGGCTGCTGCTCTGCACCAGGCAGCCTGGTCATGGCCCCCCACTTCCCAGTGTCTATTAGTGCTCAGCCCCTGTGAGCACAGGTACTGGCTCCTGTACTGCCGGCCTGGCCACAGAGTTCGCTGCTGCCTCAAGCCCCCCACCCTTACCCTTTTCTCCCACTGGAGAATAAACAACCCTGTCCCCCTGGCCTGTCACAACTGCAGCTCCTGCTCCCCCTGCCCTGACCAAATATCTAGGTTTTTTCTTTGCTCCAAGGCTGGGAGCAGGAGGAGGGCCATCGGAGGCAGCAAGGTGCACCACATGGGTCTTTGTGTGCCTCTGCAGCTGCAGGCAGGTACATCTGTGTTCCCTGCTGCCTCTAGTTGTCCTCTCCCCACTCCCACCAGAGCAGCAAATCTAAATTTGGTCAGATTTAAACCCCCACCACCCAGATGAAGATCAGAGGGCTCAAAAAGAAGACATGTCCAGGAAAACCCAGACATTTGGCAACCCTATCTCCATGGCACATACGCACTTGACCAAAAGCATTATGGACAGACAGACAGACAAAGCCTTTTATTATATTAGATGTCTCTTCCTTTGCATTTCTCTATACTCAAGTATATTATGTAAGATAGCCCAATGTAACACTTTGGTAGCAAAAAATCTATCATTTCTAAGCAAGATACCAATTATTGACAACTCTGCTTCAAACTAGTGACAAGGTGTGGTTATGTACCTTGCAGACCATCCTTCATTAATGACTTGTATTCCTATTTGTGAAGTCCAATCTTGTGCTGTGGCATCTGCAAGTACAGTCCACATTTTATCTGAAACTGGGCACATTTTCATGCACAATATCTAACTCTGGGTTTGGTTCCAGTTCTGTTCTGCCAAAAGCTCTAGACAGAGTATCTGACGCGATTAACTATTTTCCCATATACATGCAACTACATGTTCATTAACGTGCCATAGTTACTAAGCATTAAGGTTACTAGTTTGATAACCAAGTATTAAATTGGTGCATAGTAACTGGTGCTACTGCACAGTAGTGCTGGCACATGGGTTTTTAGCACAGGTTTTGCCTGGCACGCTACTGCACAGTATTATTAGGCAACTGTGCATTTAACGTTTTGTGTAGATGCACCTACTGTAAATTATATTTTAATCTTAAATCATGTAACTGAAATTGAAAGAATAGTCTCTGTAATCATGAATGTGTGTTAGCAAGCCCTGTTTTTGCTCCTGTCACCAATGGCTTTATGATCTGTTTCAGCTAATACTTGTCTTCTGTACAGGAAGACATGAACAGTTTACAACCATGCACCAGTACCAGTACTAAACCCTCTTTTTCAATTTGTGCATGCTGACACTTACTTTTAGTTAAAACCCTGGAAACATATGTTATAGGTCTCAAAAACTACCCATACTTTTGCATGAGTACTAAACCAAGACCCTCCTTAGAGGCATCTGCAGACATTTTTTTCGTATTTTTGGTGTCACAGAATCTAAGCACCGGAGACTTTTGTAATAATTTGTTCAGGTTCCTAAATTCCTCATTGTGATGTGCTCCCATATCCGTGTGTGTGTGTGTGTGTGTGTGTGTGTGTGTGTGTGTAGTAAAGCTCTTCAGTTGCTCTACATTTGGGCCAACTAGGTAAAAACTTAACGACAAAGATTACCATGCCCAGAAACTTCTGCACTCCTTCCTTATCTGTGACAGGTGGCATGTTAATAATTGATAGTACCCTGCTGGGATCTATCTGTACACCTTAATCCATTAATATGCAACCTAATACACCATTTTTCTGACTCTGAATTTGAACTTTTGTTTACTGAGTTTTTAGTCTGCTGACCAATCTCTTTCCAGAACTCTCTGTTACCTCTGATTATGTTCCTCCAGTGTACGTCCCTATATTAAGATGTCATCTATATACACATTGGTACCTTCAATGCCATCAGATAGTTGTTGTATATATTTATGAAACACTTTTGGTACTGAACATAATGCAAAAGGCAATCTTCCTTATGGAGTATTGAACGTGCACAAAAGTCTGCTATTTTTCTCTAAGGGAACCTCCAAAATGCAGCTGGTACATTTAATGTAGAGAAATATGTTGCCATCTCTCCAAATATTTCTTCCTTGGTGGGAATGAGAAAATGTTCCCTTTTTACATATTTATAAAGTTCTTTTGGGTCTAAACACAGGCAAAGTATTCCATCTTTTTTTTTCACTATTACTAAAAAATGAACCCATTTTGTCGGTTCCACTACTTTCTCAATAGCATTCTGAGCAACCTTTCTCTAATTTTGCTTTCAAACTTTGTTGTAGAGCCGAGAGAATTTTTCTGGGAGCATATACTGTAGGAATGTGGTTCAGACAGCTCAATTTTATATTCTTTGTTCAGCTTCCAAAACCTCTCAATGCATCCTGAAACTTATCTTCAATTTTACTGTGCCCCTGTACGATATATATTCTCTGAGTAAGACCTAGTGCCTGACAGATCTTTACCACTAATATAGGTACACATTTTCCTCGCACAATCACAAATTGATTTTTTTCATTACCATTTTTTACCTTTATCTCCGGCTCATACGAGCCAACAGTAGGAATCAGTTCCCCACTCTAAGCTTGGAGCCTTATCTGCTTGCTGAGAATACTTGTTTTCGTTTTCAAGCCCTTACAATAAAGTCAAGTATAACATTGACTTGCACACCAGTGTCCAGTTTAAAAATCACAGGAGTTCCATTTGTTTCCAGCTTGACATTCCAGTCTTATGATTATATTGTATCTTATACTATTCCAGCATATAACTCCTCTTCTGTGTGGCTTGCAGTGTTGCAATTCACCTCACTCTGAAGTGCTTGCATGCTCTTTCTTTCTGTGCCTGAAGATCTCTCCTCTGCACACTCTAGCAAAATTGTTCAGTCGTATTGTCTACAACCATAACATAGCTGTGGTCTGTTTCCAACCACAGCATGTACAGTTTTTTATGTTGCTATTCTTACACTCTCCTGATTTTTCAGGCCTCCGCTTGCAATATTTCTTTTGTCTGTGTTCTTTTTTGGGTGGGTTTATTGTTCCATCAAAAATTTCAGTATCTGGCTTTCTTTCCAAAGACTTCATTCTAGTCTGGGTGATTTCTGCTGCTCTGCAAAGGCTGATTCCTTTCTGTAACTTAAGATCAGGATCCTCTTGGAGTCTTTCCTGAGCTGCATGTCTTTGATCCCAATTACTGTCTGATCTCTAATCAGGAAGTCTGAGAGTTCTCCAAAATTCAGGATTGACTTGGCAATCTAAGATCCTTTTAAAATTCTGCAAAGGATCCTTCCTCTTTTTATGAACTGATGTGAAATTGATGTCTTTCAAGTCTCATTCTTTTTTGGAGTGCATTATTCCTTAAACTTTTTGTGCACTGTCTCATAAATCATGCTCCTCTGCCTGGCTCAGTTGAAGATTTTTCTATATATACAGCTCCTTTGTACCCACTATATTCATAAAAACAGCAACCTTTTGGTCACGTGGTTTCTCAGTGGCTCCACTTGCCCTCATGTGCAGGTGGAACTGTTGCTCAAACCTCTTCCAGTTCCTTGCTACATGGCTAGAGAGTTTCAACTCTGCTGGAGCCCATAGTTGCTCCATTTCTTTTCTCCTCCCTGAAATTTACTTCATGAAAAGCAGTCATCTGCTTTCAACACTGTTGTGCTGTGGGTTTAGTTAACAGAGTCAGGAGTCATTTTAATAATATGTGTTCTTTATTCCTACTCACAGTGCATGGACAGCCATCAGATGATCTCGTTCAGCTCTGTTCAACTCTATCTCTCTTAAAGATATGTAATCCTCATAATGGAGGAGATGATTATCAAAGCCTTTACATTTTTATGGTAGCTTCAGCTAACACCTGCCCGTCGTGAATGAGCATGTGACACTTTCACATGCCTGGACTTAAACCAAAGCTGCCTGACCTATTCAGCATCTTGATATTCAATTTGTTTAATGCTCAGGACATATAAGCCACTGTTTTCCAGTTTTAATCATACTGTCAGAAGATTAAGCAAGATGGTCACCCTCTGGGGTGGCCAAGGTTAATAAAGAAGGGAATCAGGGACTAAAAGGCCAACTCTGAGTCCATGGGCTCATCCTCTCTAGAAGCTATGCCTGGGCTGGCCGTGGGGGAATACTCTAAGGCAGTGGTTCTCAACCTTTTTTTCTGGCAGGACCCATTTGTAAGCATCAGTGGCAAGTCCCAGCCCAGTGCCCCTCACTCCCAACCCACTACCCCTCACTCCCGACCCACTACCACCTACCCCAGCCCTCCAGTGTGTGTGGGGGGGGGGCAGGAGGGGTCCAAAACAGTCCTTTGCAGGCTGGAACTCTGCCAGGCTGCAAAGGAAAAGCCAGAGTTTCCCATATTTTTCTCATTTAAAAGGGAATCCATTTTTTTAAGTTTGTTGATCCATTTTTTAAGTTTCTTTGCGACCCTTTCCTATATTCTTGCAACCTACTTTTAGGTCATGACCCATGGGTTGAGAAATACTACTCTAAGAGACCATGTAACTGTTGGTATTGCAAGGAAGTGGTCTCTTGAGGAACCTGTGACACTAGCAAATATATCTATTGTGTTTGTGTAGTGTTACATGTTGAGTGTTGAATACAACCCAAATGGCTGTCTTAGTAAACATTATTTCCCAAAGCAGGTTTCAATACGTACACTCATGCTTTATTTTTCTAAGAAAAACACTGCTGGCTCTTTGAGAAAATATATGGCATTGTTTCTATCTCTTGAAAGTAGGGAAAAATATTAAATTTTTATTTAGGTTAAGGCTAAAGCAAAGTAATGGGGGGTTTATATTTTTTCCCCTACAGTGACAAGGAAGTATACCTACTCAGTTAATTCTTCTACCTGCTCTGTCACACCCAAAGCAATGAAAATATCACAGAAGTTTTTTAGCCTTTGTATTAGTGCAACAGAATTTTCTAAAGGACATGAATAGTTTAATTCTTTCAGCTCTGTCTTGTACTCTGGCTGCATCTACATGAGACACTGACTGTGCAGTAGCTCATTACTACTGCCTAGTAGTGTTGCATGGCACAAAGAATGATGCAATGCTACTGCTCAGTCAGTGTCACCAAGAAGCCATGTGAGGATGCTACTGTGCAGTAACATTGGTTACAATGTGCTCATTTAGTACTTTTATATGCAAGTACTAAATGACTGCACAGTAACAACTATGCAGTCAGCTTCTTGCATAAACATGACTTCTGTTGATAATTTTTCACCCCTTGAAAAAATCCTCAGTTTCTCTCTCAATTGTTTTAGTTCCTTGCCTCTTCCATAATTGTGTCCTCTTCATTCAGCCAAAGACATGACACATTTTAAATTCAAAACTATGAGTATTTTTCTCTGGTAATGGTACAAAACTTTCCTTTTCCAATTTATTGGTTAATCATTAGGGGTATGTGAAATGGGTTGTATTCACTTCAGATTTGGGTCCAACCCAAATTTGGGACAGTTATTTGATTCATTGATTTGGATCTCTGTCCCCGATTTGATTTGGCCGAATCTGAATCTGAAGATTCAATGCTGATTTGGAGAATCAGTGATTTGGCCATAGACACAGCTTTAAATGTTTTTCTACATACCTTGAGATACTGGGCATGGCTTGGGAATGCTGTATTGCTGGAGCACATGGAGTGTCCCATAGGAGCATGCCCTCCCCGATGTGCTCACTGGCAAACCCAGAAGTGGACCGGAAGTACTTCTAATATTCTAATATTGGTATGACTTTATTACTCCATTCTTCTCCTTTGGGCATTCTCTCAGTTCTCTTTACTTCAACTAGTATGTTGTGAAATCATTTAGGACCTGTCTAAAAGAATGCAGTGGCAGGTCTTGGTGAGGATGGGGTGAAGGACAGCCTGCCAACCCAAGTCTATAAGCACATGGAAATACAGAATTTCAGTTAGGGAGTAGCAGAAAAAAGGCCTTGCCACCCTTTCATAACTCTTCCTATTCCCTCCTTCACTTGCTCCCTTAAAAAAAAGTTTGACCTCTTTAAAAATAAAATGCTATGAACTAAGTTATATCATCATATTATTTATTTTAGTCATGCATAGTTGGAGAAAGAAGATAGAAAAACAAACAGCTAAAAAAAATGCTATCACAAATTACCCTGACAATTTCACCCATTTAATCCGCTTTCCTACCTACTGTGATACACATATATACATGTTCTGCCAGACTTTAATTAAAAATAATAGTGAATTTAGCCCATTAATTCAGATGTATATATAGGATAATCTGATAATTTGTCAGGAAGAGGCTGAGAACATCTTGGAAGAGTAACATTAAAAGATCAAAAGTCACTATAGCCTGCCAAAAACCCAAGGCTGACCTGGCATCTAGCTCCACATCCTAATCACATATCCTAAACCCCACAGCCAGAGCCCCACAGCATGTTTTCTACCTCCTGCCAGTTCCATCATTACACTACCATTCTCTTCCCTCTGCTAAATTGACTTGGCACTATACTGTCTTCCAGAAATATTTGAACTAAAAGAAATAGGTATCATCTCATTATTTCTTTTCGCTCCCCCATCTGCATATCTATCTGTTATTTATCTTGTAATTGGATGGTTGGCTTTTTAAGGCAGGGAACATCCCACCCCTCACACCAACTTGTATTTATATAAACACCTAGAACAATTGTGGTCTTGTCCTTTGGCATGTTAGGAACTATTACAGCAAAAAAATAGTGTATGCCTGAAATCCATCCCTTCATTTTACATATAGGAAAGAAAATCATAGGGTCAAGTCAGAGGTGTGTTGTACTTTGGGCATGTCTACAGAAGATGCTGCTGTGCAGTAGCATTGCCAGTCACTAACCATGATTTGATGCTACTAGCATCAGAAAAAAACCATGTGAGAACAGTACCGTGCAGTAACGCCAGTTTCTGTGCAGTCATTTAGTACTTGCTTACGCATGGCCTTTGTGCTCTGATTTAGGACTTACTAAAGAAAAGTGTGTCCATTCTTATATACATTGTCTCTTGGAATAAAGTAAATATTTTAGTGTATTTTTGTAACAAAGGTGCCTAATAAAAGAACCTTTTATTCCCCATATGTAATTTTTTGGCAGATAGATTAAACCATCAAAATACTGGAAAATGAAACACAATAGATTAAACAAAAACAAAGTACACCACTAAATCCTAAATATCTTATCCCCATTAAATTAAAATACTTAGCCATTTCCCTTAGACTTTTCTGCAAAATAATAACAAAATAATATCTAACAGTGACTGCTATCACATGATATAGAAAATATCATGTAAGATACTTTGCAGTGGTCTCTTTCATTCTTTCAGAACTCTGTATGACCCACATATGTCTTCTTCCTCTTCACTGGTTGAATCAAAAACTGTACTATGTTGATGAACTCCAAGGAAAATTAAATACATATCTGCATTTGCATTTAAGCCTGGGTATTGTTTGAATATAGAAACTGCCCATGGCAATCTACACCCTGCTGAAATATAGTTATCTTAACTGATATGGGGATTACCATAATATTTCTTACTAAGTATATGTGATTTTCCTTCCATTTTCATAAATAAAAATGGTAATACATTATCAAAAGTGACATTAGAGAAACTTACTTTAGCTATACACATAAAATTAGCTGTATATACAAATATAAGTATATGGAATTTTTTTCTTCTTTGTTACCATTCTGTGATGCTAAACAAAGCTTTCATAGTCCATAATTGTCCAGGGTCATACAAAATCTACTGTCCCTTCCATTAATTCAATTGTAATGTGGACTTGGGGTATGTGCAGATATTTGCCTCACCAATCTACAATCATGTGACTTAATTTTACATATGTTCACTAGTGCCAGGGGCCGTATAAGACACCCATTCTAAGTAAACCTCAGGGTGAGGGGAGGGGCAAGTGAGATCTGCAAGGGCTAGAGGGCCCTTGGTGGATCCCAAGGGCTGGTAAATCTGTGTAGGGGGTGAGTGTTCTGGGGTCCAGGGCTGAGAAGGGGCTGGATCAGGGAGATAAGAAGAGTGCAGATCCAGGGCTGGGGTGAGCAACTGGGTTTCCCCAGCCCCCAGGATACACTCAAAACCTGTGCAGACTCTGGTAGATCAGGTTAATCCATTCCTGATCTAATTTACTTCACCTCCTCAGGTGAATTGATTTAGATCAGGCTGGCCATTTTTGCCCAATTTGACCTCCCTGAATGCCTGCACAGTTTAGCAGTTAGATTGACCTAACCCTAGTTAGGTCAATTCAAAGGTAATGTATGCACCTATCTTTGGCATCTAATTGAAAATGTTCTTACTATCTATTCCTAATCAGGAGTTCACCAGCCATTGTCATTACTAGTGTTGACACAACCAGTAGCACCAGGAATCAAACCATAGCCCTTGAAAACAGTAAACACAACATGATTTGCCTCTAGCCTTTTAACTCACACAGTGGGAGAAGCACTTACGCTGCATTAAGTTTGTGCTCAATTACCATTACTTCCCCACCACACAGAGAATCCATTATGTGATAAATTAGTTGTTGCTATTCTAAGCTGGTTCTAAGAGACCCAACAAAATGAAAATTACAGTCTTAGAATACAATTCCAGATACGTCATTTTATTTCATTACTTTGTTTGTTCTCATGTGACCTCACTTCTTGCCCTTATTTTACTCTTCAAACTACAAGATTCTCATCATCATCCTTTTTAACTACAACCACAGTCCTCTTTCAACTTCTCTACCCATTGGAGTGAATGCTTCTCCTCCCACTACTTTATTAAAGCTGGATGAGTATGTTGGACAAATATATAATTCACTGAAAAATTCAGATTCACATCAACCAAATTCATCAGATCATTTTGGCCAACATTATTTCTCTGTCTGTCACAGATATACAATACTGAAATAAAATCAGAATATCTGATTATAATAATTTTCATTTTAAAATGTAAATTGAGTAATTAGTAAAAAGTAAAAAGTAAAAAGAAAAAACTTTAAAAAATATTTGTTAGGAAACTGTAGCGGAAAAAGTAACTTTTTTATTTTGTTGGTTTCAACCAAGTGACTGTTTTCCCCGCAACTCTATTTATGACTTTGCTTGCCTTATTCTCTGTTTCTGTGCTCCTAATTTTTCTTAACGCTTCATCTCAGGTTTGTTACTTTTAAAATAAAATGATTCTCTTCTTTATGCTCTGAAAACTTAACTTGGACCCTACCTCTCTCTAACAGCCATCCAATTTTCCTTTAGTTCTAAAAATCTTGCTTCAGTTGAGGATGTTGTACACATCCAGAATGAAGGGGCTTTTGCATTCTAGCACAATCTTTTTGCAAAATAATTTTAAGTATTATGGTAAGTGTTACTTTTGAGGATGTGACAAATAAATTATACAACTGCCAGAGCTTAGGGCTCGTGTGCACACACACACCCATACACACATAGGGCATTTATAGATGTGCTCCTGGAGATGGCAGGGGCATGGGGGAGAGGGAGGGATGCTTTACTTAGCACAGCTCCAAGAGCCGTGTTAATTCAAGTGCCTGGAGCATCACATATTTCAGCATCCCTGTGCTGAAAAATGGCAGTGGGGCACTTTGAACTAAAGCTCAAATGAGCTTCAGTTTAAAGCAAACTGCCACCATTATTCAGTATGGGAATGTTGATACACATGATGCTAGAATCTGTTGGAGTATGGTAATTACCATGATCCAGCAGACTCGATTAACTGATTAATCGAGTGTGCTCTGATACACTTCAGAGCAGCCTCCTTGCACAGATATAGGAACCCACAGTGACCAATCAGACTTTTCCTATAGCCAGAGATACTGTACTCAAAGTTCCTTCAACTCAGCATATAGTATTTGCTTAAGTTTCAGCACATAAACTCTAGGAAGAATTAGGACACAGGAGGGCACCCTGCATTTTTTTTATTTTCACCAAAGAATATTTTTACTAATGACTTCCTGAATTTTCTGTCATGGGTGTCTTGTGTACACTATCAAAAATAATTTGAATATTTCAAAATCTATGTCCTATTATTGTAAGGGGAGTTTCTGCATTTCAGTCTTCATATTAAACATTCATACAGAGCCCCTTATTAAGAAAAACAGAAATCCCTCTTTTCAGAAATGTAATACATTTTACATTAAAATGCCACTTGAACAAATGATTCCAAACAAATAAAATTGTAAACAACAAAATTACATGCTTCTATGATACTACAGAGTAGGCAGACACCCCCTGTGGAGCTGGGATCTAAACAAGATTATTGAAGTTTGGAGAATAATTTGAATTTGAACTGTAGCGGATGAAAATAACACATTTTGTATGTAGTGATAGGCTTTCCTCTGCACCCCTCTGTCTTTCAGTTTCACAGCCTTTATTACCTTAAATTCTTAATTGTTGCCTACTACACCAACTGTCAAAATGCTATAGGATGCTACATGTAACACTACAGATCTGAAAACCAGTGGACATGAAGGGTAAGTACAGACATTCAAAAAGCCCAAGACGGAATTGCTCCAATCTATGCAGCTTTCTCTAAGCTGTGTAGATTCGATTAGGTATGAACAAAACTCATGTTCACCCTTTGGTGGGGGAAGGCAGGCAGATGCCTGCAGTGACAGAGGCCAGGAGGCTAGGAATGTTGCCTCCTGCTTCTCAGAATGCCAGACATTGCTCAGGGCATCCAATCACAGCTGAATAGAAGCCATTCCTCATTTGCTATCAGGTACATGCCTCCCCTTGCTGCCCTGTCAATTGTCAGCTAGCTGGCAGCTACAGGCAGTCAACAGAGTAAGGCGTGTTCATCCCTTCTTGCTGCCATGGGGGGCTCTGGGCTTTGTCTGGGGTGAGGGGTGTCAGGTTTACCCCAGGTACACAGATGGGGCGATATGGGACTCATGAGCTGCTGGGGTGGGGGAGGGGTGTTCATCAGCATACCTTGCATTCCCAGCCAGGTTGAAAAAGCAGCAAACACTGCCTGGCACAGCAAGTATGTGGGGGGGGGGTGCACAGCTGCTGCCACCATGCACAGCTCTGATGGGACAGCCTGGAGCCGGCACAGGGCCCAGGCTGGTAGCGGGGGCAGGTTACAAGCTGGTGATGACTCTGTGTGTGTGTGGGGGGGGAAAGTGGCCCATCACCTGCCCTGTGCTCAGTGCCCTGAGCTGCAGCTGCTTGCAGCCCATGTGGGGCTGCCTGTGCCTGCTCAGGACAGCCCCGCTTGGGCTGCAAGTGTCTGCAGCAGGGAGTGCCAGCCATGAGGCAGGTGAGGGGCTGCTTTTCTCTGATCTCCACACCAGCTCCTTCTCTGCTGGCAAGCAGGGGGCCAGGGGTCTGCACTGCCCCCCACCTGTATCGTGGGACTGAGGGGCACTGGGAATGAGTGGGCAGGGAACCAGCAGGACACACGGCATGCACCAGTGTGTTCTGGAGCCAGCACCAGCAGGGCCCAGAGCAGGGTGGAAGGAGTGTGGGGTCCTGGGCAGCAGGGGCTCTATGGAGTCAGGCCAGCTCCCCCCTCTTCCTGCTGGTGCAGCCCAGCCCAGCTCCACAGACCCCTGTCAGTCCATCTCTGCTCTGGGCCTCACTGGTGCTGGCCCTGGGACACTGCTCCCAAGATGGTGACCGGGGGGCGAGACACCTGTCAAGGGGCAGGGCACCTGTCAAAGGGTGGGGCTACCCATGCGGCCCTTGACATCTTGCCAAAACTGGGTAAGCGGCCCTCTGCCCAAAATAATTGCCTGCCCCTGTCTTAGACCATGAGCAACCATTTTTTAAGCAGTCTTTGTGCCCCAAACATCTGTTCTGTTACAGGTGTAGACAGGTTTCTGACAGGCTGAACTGGAAAAAGTGTAATATCTGCACCTGACCAAAGACAGGATAATCTTCTCTTAAGCATAACTGCTTTCCACCAGTTCAGAACAAATCCAAACATTAGGACTGTTTGCTGAGTACTCAATAAGGTTTAAAGTAAGTAGAAAGCTGACTGATCAGAATTTGATGACAGAATAGAAGGATAATACATGGAATTGAGATTTTTAAAAATCAAGCAGTACCTTTTTTCCATTCGTGGACAATGGAATGATTATGTTTGGCTCTATGTCTGCTCAGGAAAACAGTTTAAATATAGAAGAATAAGACTACATGATCATCTGAATCAGGGAAGAAGCATGAAACAAAAGGTAAGTCTACACATGACCCTATGTCACTATAGTGACGTGATATGGTGATGTAGCGACCACGTGCATCTACACCTGACCAGGAGCTAGTTCACCGTAGTAGCATGCTCCCTCATTATAGCGCATTGCTATGGTGAAGTAGTGGCTAAAAATAACTGTGTACCCAGCGTACGGAAGTACTAAAGCTGCTACTGGAAGTACTAAAACATTACACAATAGCAACATCACCATACGGACATGTGTAGGTGTGCCCAAAGAGACATTTTGTTTATAAAGAATTTACTGACAATTGACAGACCTTTAAGGACTTAATTCAAAAGAATTGAACTAAAACAATTCTCAGCAAAAATATTATTTGCAGCCAAGCTGATTACTTTCCATCGTGTGGCATACAGTACATTTCTGCACTCACTTTCATATATGTACTGACAAGTCTGAGTCCTTCCACAATGTTATATTTACCCTGACTTATTTATGTTTGTAGATTTTCTCGGTTACTCTTTCCCACTATCTCCCTCCTTTTTGCCTATGTCTGTCACATTTCTGTTTTAGATACTACATTCAGTGGCTAATGCCAGTGGTCAACAATAGTATACAGTTGACTCTCTTGATTTTCACTTATTCTGGATACAGCTGATCAGATATCATATAGATCTTTATTTTAATATCATAATTATCCAAATACAAGATGACCCAGAATTTATATGACACCCCAATAAGTAGATTCTAGACACATAAAATGTATACATTTATTATAATTTACCTATGTATAGAATCAAGTTATTAGAGGATCACCTTAAATTCATCTCCCCCATTACTTGGTGGGAGAAAGTTGTTGAGGGGGGCAGTAATGGGTCACATGATGGGGTGGGACAGAGTGTAGGAGGCAGTAAGAGGGAAGGTGGTGGGGGACAGGTAGTGTAATGCAGCAGGCAGTAGGGTGAAAGGCAGTATGGAGGTGGCAGAGCAGGTAGCTTCCCTCACTGCCCCCTGCCACCTGTCCCCACTTCTGCCTACCCTCCCTTGGCTTCATACCACAACTATGCCTTCCCCTATCTTCCTTCTTTCCTCTCCATGCTGCTTCTGCCTCCCACAGCTTCAGGTCCTTGCCCGCCTTCCTTCTGCATCCCTCCAGAAATATCCCCTACTGCCCCTACCTTTCCCCCCCTTTCACCTTACCTTTTCCCTGGCACTGGCAGACTCCATCCTTGCTATGTCTAGCAGCTCCACCATGATCCTGCACCAGCAGCATGGAACTGCCACCACTGCACTGGGGCTAGGAAGGAGCACATACTCCAGGCTACAGAGAGGACATAACCTGCTAACATAGAGCCAAGGTAAGGTGGGGAGTGAAGGGGGAAGTGGCATGAGGAAAGACAGGGGACAGCGAGGACTTGAGGCTTCGAGGAAGAAGTGGTGAGGGGTGAAGAGGCAGCTCTAGTCCCAACCTTGGGCTGGAACTGGAGCTGGACCTTCAGTAGCTTTTTCTCTTGCCCCACCTCATACTCAACTGTAAGACAAGGGGCTTTTTCCTCCAAGTTAAATGGCGCAAGGGAAAGCCTCATCTTTTAATTGAATAAATACTGTATATCTGTTGCAATCATGCAATATCTAATGGACCCACTAATACAAATTATACAGTTGGATGAACATTTTAATAACTTTTTTTAAGTATTTTTGTCCTATCATCAGTCTTTCTTTCTCCGTCCTCCCCCAACAAGTGCTGAGAAGAGAATGGCAATCCTGTTATAATGATTTGACAACTTTGGAATATTGTTTGGGAGCAAATGAGAATAAAATTGTATTTAGAATGCATATTTAGAAAAAGATTTAGTATGCATTTAACTCAGAGAACTCTTTTATCCAAGCCAGTCACCTAAGCCCGGCTTCTCCAAATTACAGGCCAGTAATCTAATTGCCTGACTGTAGAGCGTGTACGTGTGCATGCACATGTGTGTGTGTCTTCCCTTCTCCCCTCCCCCCCAAATCCCCTCCTACTCTAATAACTAAATTCAGTGAAAATTCTGTAAAATACATGCCCCCCCCCTTTTGAGACTGTTACAAATTTCACTTTGGCTTCACTGAAATAACATGTTTAGGTGAGAATATACTCATCTTTTTTAGGTCAAAATATAGCCATTGTATCAGATACTGCCAATTACTCTAATAAAATTTGCTGAACTTATTATATTTTATGCTATATGCTCTTGGTGCTTTAAAAATAGAATTCTGAAAGCTGAAAACAATTCTGGGGAAAATTGAGTGGGAGGAAACATTTACAAGTAAAAGCATGAATGATCATTTGGAATTATTTAAGAATATTGTATGAAATGTCCAAAAATACACAAATTCCAATAAAGAAAACAAAAAGTGTTCTTTAGTTAAAATAACCTTAAAAATGAGAGAAGTGGAAGTGACAGTATGAAAATAAATACATCAAGTATGTCAAACAGAAATAGAATATAAACTATAAAATGAGGAAACTGATAAGAGTGATTACATGTTTTCAATTAGCAAATGCAGGAATTGATGGTGAAAGCTAAAGATACATATGAAAAAATGACAGCCAGGGGAGATAAGGAAAATAAACAGCAATTTTTTAACTGTAACAAAAACAAGCAAAATGCTATCAATAATATAGGTCTATTACTAGACACAGAAAAAAATTACCATCTATAAAAAAGCCAGAAGAATTAAATATATGTTTCTATTCTATTTTGTGGAACAAATAGGATAATTAGTTTGCAGTGATAATGAAGTATTGTCTACACTATTAGAAGCTGACACCTGTGTTTAAAAACCGTCTTTTTTTTTTTTTTTTGGTTGTTGTTAAGTTGACAGGACAAGGTAACTGACACCCTGGAGTATTTAATTTATAGAGTTTCCTGATAAGCACCCTAAGCCACTAATACTCAGTACACTTGAAACATAAAGGAAGTTCCAGAGGACTGCAGGACTCTTAATGCCAATCAACAGGTTTTATGTAAAACAAGCTTTGCCAAACCTGTTTATTTGATGAGATCACAAGTTTGATTGTTCAAACATCTGTGCTGGCAGAGCATGCTGCAAAGCATTTGTCTTTCTCCCAGGTAACATTCTGATTATTTTTAAAAGGAAAACACCAGCTCCATATAAAAATCAGTGGATCTGTCATGAGTGAGGAGGGAAATCCATAAGGGAAATTTAGGATCAGCCCCAGCTGTATTTCATGAGGAAATCCAGGTAATCGATTTGTGTTTGGGGTAGTATTGGGTCAGGTGACTACAATCAACTGTTGCAGCATAAGTACAGGACTTGCTATAAGAGAGAATTTATTTGAGCCATGGGTGCTATAGAACCACAGGTTCTAGAGGAGTTTTGGGGGCTAGAGAAAGTGGGAAAGAGTTACTCTGCATCAGTTAGAAATTGTAGACTAGCTTGAGTTACTTGCAGTAAGGAGTAGGAAAAAATACATTTATGGGGAAATGAGGAGGTCATAGAAGGAAGTAATTTGTGTTAGGTAGTGAAACAAAGACATTGATCTTAGGCTTGCTGGGAAGTGGGGATGGCAGGGGGAGTGGAAGGGCAGGATAGAATTTCAGGAAGAGTAGGAAAGGTTTCCTTCCTGTCTCACTGCATTTCTGGGGTGTGACTGTCTGCTTCTCTATAAAGAATACAACAAGTCACTGAGTTCAGGGAAGGAAAAGAAAGTATTAGAGTGCATCCATTTCTGATCAGAAGAAAACATAGTGCAAAGTAGACGGACATGTGGGAACATAATGCAAGGCTTTTGAGGAACTCTGAGGCACAAACAGGTGAAGAATTCATGCTGAATGAGGGAATACCTACAATGGAAGTGTTGACTAAATGGATTCTAAATAGGACTCAATCAGTGGAGGTGTTCTTAGGGGATTGCACATGAATCTGCCGTTGATCCAACAGTGTTCAATCTCTACAAGCAATATGAAGGAAAAACCAAAAAAGTCAGTTCACTGCTGATAAAACTTTGCAGGGGATACAAATTGGAGCTGTAGTACATAAGAAAAATTGTTCATACAGACTAACTTGCACCTGTAGTTAATATGGGCTCATTTGATCTTAAGTTTTAATAGAAACAAGACCAGTCACACATCTAAGAACAACAAAAAAGGTCATTTTTCTAAGATAGGGAACTTATATCAAATTACTCAGTTGAACATGAACCCCCAGTGGGATACTGTCACAAGCAAGATGAATGGGATCCTTGGATGTTGAAACAGGGGAATACTGAGAAGGAGTTGGGAGGTGGAATTATTTCTTCATGCTTATTAATGAAATTCTTACAGGAATAGTGTGTCTGTTAGGGTGCCCACACTTGAAAAATTGGAAACCAGTTCAGAAAAGAATTACATGCATACTTTGAGGTTTGGAAAAAAAACCCTCCCTTATAGTCAGAAACAAAAATATCTTCAGTCTATTTCATTTATCCAAAAAAAAGGTTAGGAGGTGATTTGATCATTGTCTATAATTGGGTATAGGGGGAAGAGATTCCTGACAGCAGGTAATTTGCTAATCCAGTGAAGAAGCTTAATGAGTTCCAGTAGTTTGAATTTCAGATTTTATCAATTCAGAATAGAAATAAGGTGCTAATTTTTAACAGTACAAATAATTAACAATTTAGACCACGTGCCTATGTCCATCATGACTTCAACATTATGTATAGTTTTTAAATCGAGACTGGATTTTATTTTAAAAGAGATGCTATAGCTTAAATAGAAGTGGTCGATGCAGGAATTATTGGGTGATATTCTTAGCTTACGTTATGTAGAAGGTCAGATCTGATGATCATAACTTTCAATTCTGTATTTATATATTCAGAATTTACAAAGTGCCCATATTACCTTTTTATCCTAGAGGATTAAATCTGCTATGATTGAAGTGGTATGTATACATGATGTTTTCATATATATAATCATTTTTTGAGTCTATCTGTATGGATGTCTAAAAGTCTGATTCCTTGAAATGTAGTTAGTCAAGAGGTAATTACACATATTACAAAAAAGGCCATGCTATTTTACAGACACATTTCAAATAACAATAATAATAATGTACATTGTACTACTACCTACTTTTTTCTAAGACTAAAAACATTAAGGAAAAGTCACAATTAAGAAAGGATGCAAAGTTTTAGCAGAGAAATGAAGCAGTAAGGAAGTCTGTCCAATTCAAAAACAAAAGCAAAATAAGTTAATAACTCAGAAGTGTTAAGTAGATTTACTACAGTGAAAGCTAATTTGGTCTGTTGCTGTAAATATCATTTGCTTTTTAAGTTTTGCCAGCTGGATATACAGACACCTGGGTCTCAAATTTTAGCCAATTTTGAAATGGACACTTGTCATCAAATTCTAAATTATGTCTGACTAGCCTGCTCTGGCACATTCCTCCTAAATCTCAGATCATGGTTTTAAGTACCTGAAGCTATCCTATGAATGTTCACTGTTTTATTAAGACTTCATTAAATCTTAACTCTAATCTCCCCAAATTAAATCACATACTTGTATGAGAGAAGTATTAAAACTGTACAATTTCAAACTATATAAAGATGCATAAAAGTGAAGATTATGAGAGTGAAGTTGTTTGACCAACCTTCATGCTTCCATATATATTAATGACATACCTATACTAAAGAGTGCAATAAAGTCCATTTAACTATAAAGTAGAACAGAAAATACTGTGTGCATATGTTTGGTAAAGAAGACTAACGTTGCAAATTCACTGAGTTCTGAAAAACTATGTTTGCAGAACCTCCTTTATGTTTCATGCATAGCTTTCTATATCAAACCAATCAACATAGCTGAGAACAAGATACTGATAGGCTTACTCATGATAAGAAGCTACTTACTCCCCAAGCACTATTTATTTCCACAGGATTACTTAAAGAGTCAGATATTTCTCAACATGAAAAAACATATCAGAAGTGGATCAAAAGTACTTGACCAAACTAAGTAAACCATGAAACCCAGTTATTAAAGTGGAACAGACACTTATCCCACACTGGTTTTGGTGAAGAAAAGTAGGTTTGAAATGAATAGTTTCTGACATCTGTCTCAAAGCAGAAAATAGAGACGTTGTATTGTTGATCCTTTATCACTTCATGGTGTTAGGTTATATGAGGAAAAACAAGTGTAGCCCGGGTACACCAGGGGTATGCCTTGTCTGCAAGTGGAAGGGATAGGGTGGTCAGGCAAGAATGGTGAGAGGGGTCTGCCACCAGGAATTAGTTCTCTCTTTTCTCTATAGAGCCAGGCTGGGACAAAGCACTTAACTATATGCACATTTATTACAGTTTAACAAAATCCTTAAATAAAGAAATAGCCATTGATATACAGCTAATATAAATATTTACAGATTTATAAAAACATAGATAAATGTGTACAGTAACCACAGGCAAATATAGCTAGGCAAATAAATACAGATATCCATAGATAAGTTCAAGCAAAAACAGTAACACAATCAAACCTCAACTTCCTGACATAACCCACAAAAATAATGGCAACACATGTATCTTAGCTATCTATCTATATATAAATATAACTATTTACAACATGGGGGGCCCAAGTCTTTCCCCTCCTTCAGGCACCCATGTGGCAGAGAATATATACCATTCTTGTAGGGTGGCAACCCTGGCAGCCCCCTAGGGGAAGGAGGGTCCCAGTACCTCATCAACCCTAGATGGGTCCACCTGGTCCCTGATCCTCCTGGATTCCCCTTTCAGAGCCTCCTCCCTGGGGAGGGGAACCCATTTCCTGGGTACTCACAGATCCTGGGGAGCAGGCTGGGAGGGGTTCCTGGAGCCATGGGTGCCTTGTTGGGGCCACCCAAGGCCCTGCCTTCTGTCCTCCGTTGGGGCTCAGGCTGCCTTGTGTGGCTCCCAGTGCCCAGGCCTTGCCTTCTGCCTTCTGTTGGGGCTTGGACTACCTTGTGTGGGTCCCAAAACCCATACCACTGGTCCTCTGTTGCACCCCACTGATGCCTTCCAGGTGCCTGGCTTCACACCGGGGAGGGGGTTGGAAACCCAAGTGGCATGGTGCTGCTCCCAGGATTTGGGACAGCATGCACCACTATGTGCACCAAGTCCCCAACTGCACGCTGAGGGTAGCAGACCTGAGCTGCCATGTGCAGCTCCCAGAGCCTGGTGGCTCCATGCATTGCTATGTGATGGAGCTATACTGTTCTCTGTGGTGGCACATGATGGAAAAAGGAGCAGTGATCTCAAGTTGCAACAAGGAAAGTTTAGGCTAGATATTAGGAAAATCTTTTTTATGAGGGGTGTAGTAAAACACTGAGGGGGGTAGAAAACACTGGAACAGGTAACATAGAGAGATTCTCCATCCTTGGGTTTTTTTAAGACATGGCTAGACAAACTCTTGTCTAGGATGATATAGCTGGGGGCAGTCCTGCTTTGCGCAGGGGGTTGGACTAGATGACCTCCTGAGGTTCCTTTCAACCTTAATTTTCTATGATTCTGTGCTTTTCTGTGATCATGCATTCTTGTGGTTGCTAGTTTTAACATCATGGCTTAGAAATGCTTCTATTTAAATTAGAAACATGTGGAATCATGGCAGTTATAAAGCAAACATAATTTCCTTAAGTCACAAGTGTTTGTTTTTTTTAAGGTGAACTCAGAGTTTGACAACTCTTGGTAGCCATATGAAACAGTCTGCACCACGTCTCCAAGACAGCTTCAATCTAAAATATTTATAGTCTCAAAATACAGGGTCTGACCTTTTCCTTTGATGTAAGAACAGGTTTAAGTTATACCAAATACCAGAACTGGGAGCAATGTCAGGGTATAGGTGAGTGGTGAAGTCAGTGTTGGTCTGTATTCATATGATACAGCATATGAACTCAGGCAAAAATGCTATGGCTAATGGAATCTTAGGGCTGGTCAAAAAGAACAGACTTGTGCTCTAAATCCCTTTTAGCAAAACTGGTTTAAAGGAAGGTAAAGTAAGTCCAGGTAAAGTGTTTCCACTACACTTGTTAACATGAAGCCCAGTTTGACATGCCTAAGTAGCAATTCTTGTCACATATCATAGTCAGATTGGCACAGACTGGGCTTTAGCTTAGTGAGTACTAAATGACTATGCAGTACCAGCTGTGCAGTGAGGCACACATGTAGGTGCACCCAGTTTGTACCAATCTGACTATGAACACTGACTGCTAATGCAAGTACTAAATGACTGCACGGTACCTGCCGATACTGTGCGCTCCTAGCAGCGCATGGGTTGTTTCCAACCCTACTATACAGTATCATGGTTAGTTCCCACTGACACTATGTTGCCATAGCTTCTCATGTAGATGTGCCCATTATCATGTTTTTTGCCTTCCTCTGTAGGGTGTGTTGTGGTAGGGGAGGCCTTCTTCCTGGGATCTCTCAAACATATGTTAACAACAGTTTCAGCTTCAGGACACTGGCTGCTGATGTCTCCCTGCTTTGTGTGAGAGGTTAACATCAGTAATGTAACTGGAGGCAGGGGGAAAGGAAGGGAGGAAGCAGGGTACCAGCCCCAGGCACCAACTGTGGGGGGTGCCATTGTGCACCCCCACCCAGAAAAATCTTTGTCTCAGCAGGTTCAGCTGAGCAGGTACCCACCCCACACCTAGACGGAAGCAGGGGGTGGAATGGTGTACCCCAGGGAGACTTTGCCATGGGGAGTGCAGCCCTGCATGTGAGGGGGTTGAGGAAGAGACAGGGGCACTAGGAGGACTCCCAAAAAATACATGCCACCGCTTGGTTCTCAGCGGCAGCAGCACAAGCCCACACTGTTACTGGAGCAGCTGCAGCAGTAGCAACTGCTGTGGAAGGACTTCTTCCTCCCCTCCCTCCTCTCCAGTGTTCAGAATAATCCTCCCCACACACACTCCTCACCACCCCCATGCCCTGGGAGCTGAAAGAGATTGATGTACCTCTAGTTAGGGTGCTATGCCTTGTGACTGTGCAACAGGGTTGACTCTGTAGTTTCAGTAGGAGGTTAGGCAAGGATTTGCATGGGATAGTTTGGATAGGATGATCCTGCTTCAGGCAGGGGACTGGACTAGGTGACCTCTAGAGCCTTCTAGCCCTACTTTTTTATGATTCTACAACTGTTTTCATCAGGGGTAAATCAGCCTGGCTATACCAATTTATATACCAGCTGGGGATCTGGCCCATAGTTTGCATCTTTTTTAAAACCTGACCCAAAAGGTACATAGTGTAATAGATGTTGAAGAAAGAATATAAACAATATGTTCCCCAGCTCTCCTATAGTCCTAATCAGAAAGGGATTTTAATCTGGCCTTAAATATTTCCTTAGCAAATAAAAGGCCAATGGGTGTTGAATATACCATTTAAGAATGTCTCAGAATGTTCTTGTACATAACCAGAATAACTTCCTGGATTTGCTTTGGAAATCAGAACCTTAAAACGTACATCTTGTACTACTTTAGTTTAATGGGCTGTCATCTGTCCAGGCAGCACCAGTATAAAGCCAGACGTGTCTTTTAATCTTCAAAGAAAATAAAAAGTAAAGTGAATAAATTCAGTTATTAGCTAGAAGGTACAAAACAAGGCAAGAAAGAAATAAAGGGAAATGTTTTTCATTCATTCTCAGATTAGATACTAGGAATTGAGTTGCTAGTGTTGTCTAGAATATTAACATAACCATTAAAAAATAGACAATTTTCCTGCCGGCATATCAGCCATCAGCAATCAAATACTGATTCACCCATATAAAAATATTCCATTAAAACAATAAATAATTTATGTCAAGATCACTGTAACTCTTATCTAACACTCTTCCCATATTTTTATGTATTTTTTATAAATTGTGGGGGTTCTGTTTTTTTTTATATACATCTAGTCTGGGTTGGACTATAAAAGACACCCTCTGAAAGGAATGTGATTTGTGGGAATTTTGAAGACTTAATATATGAGTACTCTATGACACAAGTTCTTAAAATTCTATATACACAATCCCTGTCATATTTAATAAATATCAATTACTTCAGAAAAATAGAGCTTCTGTTGTTACTTACAAATCCCCGACCTTCAATGATAAAGCCCTACTCTAATTAGTAGCCAAGAGTGCTTTTTAACAGAACGATAACATTTTACAAGGATGCGCTACCTAACCACCACTTATATAAAAACTGCAAGTTTCTGGGACAACTCTGCTACTAAGCTCTCAGAAAGGAATATTGATATTTATAATTCCTTCCCCTGCTACGTTTCTCACGATCACTGCCTTTTCAGATTATTAACGTAAAATTATTGGATAAGTACATCATCTGTCAATTCATCTATTTTAGTCCCTTCAGAAATGCTTTAGTTAGAAAATGAAATCAGTAACAGAGGAAGAAAGGTCAGACTTTCTCAGTCTTGTCATGTTCCAGAAGCAACTGTGCCCATTAACACTGGAGAATTATTTTGGTTACTACTTCATCCAGATTGCCCCATTTTAAAAACTCCCAAGAGAGTGGCTTGAGAAAAAGCTGGCCCTGAGCACTTGGTATCTAAGGCAATAACTATGATAAATGACACCAGTGTCATGGCCAGAATACTCTTCCAGACATGGAAAAAAATACAATGCTCATTATTGCCCACCAGCTTCCTGCTTTAACCTGTTTCTGCTACTCCACCTTTAATATTCTCATAACATTCAATTATTCACTTGGAAGCAGATTGTGTGTTTTTGTTTTAAATTCACATTTTCCTTTTGAAACAGTTGGAGAGAGAGAAACTATAGCAATGTGGGGGGGTTATTTTATTTTATTTTTATTGTTGTTTGTTTTCTGTCTAAATCAAGAGTGTACTGTTAGGGAAACATTCTACTAAGTTAATTGCATTTTTATCAAATTAAATTTGCCTAGCAAAACTTGTTTGTTAACACATAACTAAGGGTGTTTCCAAAGAAGATGGATCTAGACTGTTCTCTGTGGTGGCAGATGACAGAACAAAGAGCAATGATCTTAAGTTGCGGCAAGGGAATTTTAGAGCAAAACTAGTATTTGGCCAAGATTGTCTGTGAACCAGTGGACATCATGGTCTTGAATGCCATGTCATCTTTCATAAAAGTTGCATTTTGGGGGATAATGCCATGATATTAGCTATTGCATTCTAACACATCAGTCTGCACCAGCATGGACTCAAGTGGATGGCAAAAGACACACAACTTCAATAGGAACAGGGTAATAGTCTTTGACATGATTTTTTTGTTATTTTTAGTTGATCTAATAAAAGGTATAATCTCTGAGCCAAGAGTTATACAGTTTTGCATTTCTTTTAGAAACAGCATTTATACAACATGTAAGATGGTGTGATACCAAATTCTTCTACAACCACGTAGTATGATTTAGGAGAAAAAATTGGATAGGAAAGAGGTTTTCCTGTTTCTGAAGTGACTAGCACTGGTGAAAGCCTAGAGATAATTGCAGTTTCCAAAACTGTTGTTCCATGACCAAACAACCTCAATTGCTCTTGAAGCAAAAGATTTCTAGTAGAGCTTAATATCAACTAAAAAGCAACAAGCACTCTCATAAGATTTGCTTGAATAGTCAAGTATTTGACATGTATACCTTGCAAACTTTTGAACACTATTTCCCTCAAAAATTTGTTGGAATTGAAGTCATCCAGAATCTTCCAGGATGGGTCATTTAATAAGCTGATTGTCTTCAATACCTGAATAGCAACATACTTCATGGTGGTTACTATGCAGATATTAACAAACAAGTGTGGCTGTCTGTCACATGGTTTCATAGTTGGTAGGGTTGGAAGGGACCTGAGCAGATCATCCAATCCAACCCCTTGCCATGGGCAGGAAAGAGCACTGGGGTCAAACAACCTTGGCAAGGTATCTATCTAGCCTCCTTTTGAAGACCCCCAGGGTAGGAGCGAGCACCACTTCACTTGGAAGTTGGTTCCAGATCCTAGCCGCCCTGACTGTGAAGTAGTGCCTCCTGATATCTAGCTTGAATCTACTCTTAGTCAACTTATGGGGAACAGGGACTTTCCCATTGCCTGCTGGTTTCCAATGGCCATTTTATAGATGGCCACCAGATCCCCTCTCGGCCTTTTCGTGTGGAGGCTAGCCAGGTTCAGGTCTTGTAGCCTCTCCTCATAGGGCCTGCCTTGCTGCCCCCTGATCATGCGAGTGGCCCTCTTTTGGACCCTCTCCATGCTGTCCACATCCCTCTTGAAGTGTGGCACCCAGAACTGGGTGCAGTACTCTAACTGCAGTCTGACCAGTGTCACATAGAGGGGGAGGATCACCTCCTTGGACCTGCTCGTGATGCACAATACAGCTTTATAATAAAGTTATAAGTTTGTGCCTTTATAGCAAGGACTTAGTGTTTAGTTTGAAAAGTGGACATAAATGGAAAGAGATAGCTAGCCGACTTAGCCTGAAGTGAGACAGAAGGCAGGGTAGATCTGTATTTTTATAGAGTAACTAAATAATATATAGAGAGAGCACAAGCTTTCATGAACTTGAGCTTACTTCATCAAATGCTGTAAAAAAACAAACAAACAAGCATGTAATAGAGTATGAAGCAGACTGATTTGAATAGAAGAGGTGAAAAGGGAAGGACAACAGACAAGAAAAGAACCCATAGGGCCAAAGTGGGTTACAAAAGCTACTTGAGGTAATGGGCTAAGAATCCATTGTCCATGTTTAAACTCTGCTTCAACCACAGTTAAGTCTGTAGATTATTTTTTTTATTATGCAATTTCCCATTCAAACTGGCCTTTATTATGTTGCTAGCTGAGAAAAGAAATCCTAAGGTCAGTGATGGAGTATCCAGGGAGGTTAAAGTGTTCTGACACAGAACTTTGTTTCTTTCTGCAGCAAATGTCAGATCAGTGTTCATTCACTGTTATATATAGAGATCTCCTTGTCTGTCTATATAGCAGAAGGGCATTGCAAGCATGTGATGGCATATAGGACATTGGTAGAGTTGTATTGGAAGAGGGAGAAAAAAATATTTGGGGGGCTGAGCATGCACGTGCATGCATGTACACTGAGTCCCCCCAGATGGGGTGTGGGGTGGAGCTGTGAGTGGCTCATCTGGGGGATGCCCAGTGCAGGGCAGGGGGTGATGGCTCCTGCCATTGTACACAACCTGGGAGGGCATGGGGGGGAGTGCCCCTGCATCTGCACAGGGTCTGGAGGGTGGGCTGCCACTCCAGGCTTGGACCAAGCCTGTGCTGGGCTCTTTTCGGCAGGGGGGTTGCGCTGCACTGCACTCGGATTGGGTGTTGGTCGTGCTGGGAGAGAGGGCTTGGGGGGGACTACAGTGATTTTTGGGGTGGCTGCTGCCCCCCCCCCGACCCTCTCCCAGTGCCACCACCACCCACCTGAAGTGCAGCCTGGCCCCAGGCTGCAGCTGCCACTTATCTCCCCCATGCAGATCTAGGGGCACGTAGAAGCAGGAACCACACCCCTTTGTGTCCCCCAGACAAGTCCCAAACTCTGCCCCGGCTGGGAAGCCCCAGCCCCAGCCGCACTCCCATTTCCTTCATCACCCCTGCTGTACCTTCCAGAAGCCCACAGCTGGGCTGCCTTGAGGCTGTACCACTCCCCTGCATTTGGCGGGGCTATGCCCCATCAGCCCCTGCTTCCGCCACCTATAGTTGTGGGTGAACGAACCTCAGATGTTATACTCCTTATTCAACCCAGTGATTCAATTTTTAAAATCAGTTTAACTAAAAAAAGTTTGTTTCACTGTTCTATACTTTCCCTTTCATAGCATCTGATGAAATGAACTTAAGTCCATGAAAGCTTATGCTTGATATACAGATATTGATAGCTCTCTATATCTATCTATATATATCTTATATATACATATATCGTGTGTGTGTGTACCTTATTGAGTTGGTTTGTAAGTCTCATATCTACTGTCTTTTGCCATAGATGGAACTACACAAATGAGGATAGACTAGCACTGTTTACATTTATTTGCAGCATTCGCTGCAAGTTGCATATAATTATATTACATGTATACAGTGCTGTATTAGTGACCCATTCAGCAAACCTTTCAAAAATGTTGTCTTTAGCTTAAAACAGCAGGTGTTAAATCAAATCACTGTCTCAAATGAGGCACAGCCTGTCTACTGCTTCTCTTCAGTTTACTCAGTAATTCTACTAATCACAGAACATTTTCTTTTTCTAACAGGCAAACTGTGCCTACATATTCATGGCACTTTAAATCGGCTTCTGAAAAAATCATTTGGGCTCTCAGATTTCTCTTTTGCACGGTGTACAGAATGACTAGACTCCATCTGTGACTTTGTACAGTTCTCTCCTACAGAAAGTTAAATGCACATTCATTAGTGTAAATGTACAACTCTACTACAATTCTTAGGAGAGTTTCCAGGTAAATACCCTGTGTTCAGAAAGAAAAAAAAAACAGGAGGATGTCTGTTTTACATTTTGTTTTTTGACAGCGACTGTACAGTTTTACTGCCTTTGCTCTTTCTTGTGCATTGTGTTTGTGTGGCTTCACAACTATGTAAACATGACATATTTGAGCTATACAGTGAAGCAACTTCCAAAATTATTTATTTTAACAAGTTATGCTAAAATAAGTGTAAGTTTGGGAACTGTAAACCAGATATTTGCTTGATGTAAGCTAGTACAGCTCCACTGATTTTTTTTTTTTTCAAGACACAATAAACACACAAACTGTGAATCTGACCTTTTGTTCTTTACCAGTGTTATGCCAATTTGCATAATATCACACATTGCAGTTTCTCAAACCAATTTTATTTTAAGTGTGTCTGTGATAAAGATAACTTCCCTTTTAACTATCCTGAAAGTCCAAAGTAAAACATAAACTATGATATAATCAAAACACATACAAAGTACAGCTCATTTCTTTATTATTAGGTAAATTGTAACTTCCCAAACGTCCTTGATTTTCAGGGATGTCTCTGATCTTGCATCAAAAATTCTCCTTGAGCCTTCTTCAACACTCATTATCACTCATTAAGGGCTGGGATTTAAAACTTAGAAAGGAATGTCAGATTGTGGAAAGGAGCTGAGTTTTCTCATCTTAGAAATCATTCTTTTCTGACATCATGTTAGAGATTTGCATCTGAAACTGATCTAGAGTAGAAAATATTCACCGTTACCAGGGAGGAAAGCAAAGAAGGAAGGGAATTCAGTTACCAAGAAATTCAGAGCTCTCTACATTTATATTCTAAAACAGAAAACTCAAATTGCTGTGAAAAGACTTGTAAATCCTCAGAAAAATAGCAACTTCACTTTATTTAAAGGTCAGGTTTTAAAATTGTTACTCAGGCTCAGTATCTCTTTACTGCTAGTAAGAACTATTAATAAGGTACATGACTGAAGGGAAATATGTAAAAGAAGACACTATTACACGTTTATTACTGTGAAAGGCTCTTTTTGTAAGTTTAGAGACAAAACTGGCATTTGCTGTTGTTGCTGCTTCTCTTGGTTTTAATATTTTTGGATTTGCATAATTTACTTTACTTTGAACCCAGGAACCAACAGAGATGCCAGAATATTGATGCAGTGGGGTGACTGAGTACTTGGGATTTCTCAACCTTGACCCAATGGGACTACCTGTACACGGATGACAGCAATTTTGGGGAGTTATACTGATCCTTGAGATACATCTCCTGGTCTCTAGGGAAATGTCCACACTGTGGACTGTGCTTTGACTTCAGTGTTGAAGTGTAGCCTGATACCTAACCTAGCTTTAAAGCAGCTGTGACATCCCCTGGCCCTGGATGCTGTCAGATACACCTTGGAGACTGTGACAGGGCACTGTTGGTGCCTGCCACTTTAAGGGCTAGGGCCAGAGAGAAGTCAAGTGCCTGATGAAGGGGGGCATTTAATGCCCAGCTCTCTGTGCTGAAGGAGAGCAGTTTTTGACCACCCAGCAAGGAATGTCAAAGAGCTCTGCTGCTCCAGGAAAACTTCGTAGGTAAGGGCAGGAACTTATGAGGAAGGTTTGGAGGCTCCTGGTCCTGGGCAAGATTGAAACTGCACCCTGCTGGGGATGGGTGGCCTGATGGGGCTTTTTATGGCAGGACAGCCCCTGAGAAATGCCAGGCCAGTCACCACCCTAGTGAAAGGTAAGTCGGGACACCCTAATAACCCCAGCCCCGACAATTGGGCCATAGTAGGGCCAAGAAGGTAGACCCAGGTTAGAGTATGGGCTAGAGGCTCAGAAGCCTGACTTGAGGTACCCTCAACTGGTCAATGCTGGGGCCAGGCCCAGAAGGTTCAAAAGGGCCAGGCCTAGAGTCAGGTGCCTGGGGTTCTGACTGGCATTTGAGGTGAGGCCAGGGGGCTGTGTGGCCAAAGGCCCTGGGGTGGGGGGCACACCTGAGAGGCTTATGGGGAAAAGAGTGAAGAGAGCTTGGCAGCCCAGAATGAGGATGGAGTAGGCAATCCTGCTTAGGAGGGATCTAGCTGGGGTTCAGACTAGAGGCTTATGGGGCCCAGTTTGAGGCCAGAAATGTTAAGAGCTTAGGCGCCATCTGTGAGGCATAGGTTGCAGTGTAGGGAAGGTTTGGAGCTGCAGATAATGCCCCCTGACATTGGGGAGGAAATGGGCAGCCTCCCTCCTGGGTAATATCTTAATCATTTTCCATCAAGGCATGGCAGATAAGAGAGGTGGGTGGTTAGCCTGGAAACAGGTGGGTGGTCCAACTTCATAGAATCAATCATAGAATCATAGAATCAATGAGTCGGAAGGGACCTAGACAGATCATCTAGTCCGACCTCCATCTAGTCCGACCTCCATCTAGTCCGACCTCCATCTAGTCCGACCCCCTAACTTCTAACAAGCCAGGGGAAGGCCCCCGTTACAAAGACATACTCCCAGGATGATTGCATACCTAGGGGTGTATCCTTCAGCCCCAAACCCTTCACGACCATCTATTGCTTGACCACTTTCCAGGGTTCAAGATCTGGTCCAAAGTACCTCAGCTTTATTCGTGTCACCTTCGTCTTACCTGCTCTTCACAGATGAAATTTTACTAGCTTGAAGAATCACACCCTTGTTTGGTCATGTGCTCAGAAATTTCAGATCCCCCCTTCTAGGGAAGAGGCCTGCCTGAATGGTAAAATGGTATGAAATTATCCTTGCCACTGACAAATAAATAAGCTATGAGATAACAAAAACATTTATAATAAAAACAAGAACAATCATAAGAAATTAGTGACTATATATTGAGATGTACACAGAGATATATGAATAGACAAAAGAAAATATCAAAACAATGACTTTACCTTATCCTTGCATCTTAGCCCTTGGCTCTAAGAATACAGCTCCTACTCAGCTCCAGAGATTAGAAATAAACTACTGCCTCTAACCTTCCAGTCAGGTCTTCCTAAAAATTCTCCTATTTCACTCAGTCCATTAATCGTGGGACTACAGCACCTTACGCCCAAGAATCTTTAAATAACCACTTGCTGCCATGGCAAGGCTTAAGTCTAGTTTCTTATCTATCCATTTACATACAGTATTCATCGGATTTTTGAGGAGCTTGTACCATGCATATAATTTCCTTCCCCCTAAGGGTGTGCCTATTTACCAGATCAAAAGCCTTTCCTGTTCCAGTTATGACCAAGAGAATATTTACATCCTTTCAGGCATAAAGATTTCTACTCTGATATCCTAAAGATACCATTTCTCACTTATTCTTCCAAATGTGAGAAATTCATCATTGTCTGTATAGGCCTTGCTTATGTGTCTTGGACCACATTTGCCAGGACCTGTTTGACTAATCATTAAACAAACCAATGCTGGATGCTAATTCTCAGTGATTATTTCTCTCAGGTATGACTTGGGGAGAAAGAATTTAGTTAATAATGGCCTTATTAATCAGTCTTGGATAAAAACTAAAAAAAATGCATTTCTAACAAATATAACACAGCTTAATATCACTTATCTATAGAGTTGACACATGTCTTATCAATAAAACAAATTTAAGGAAACATGCATAACATTTCACAAGTACCACAAAATACTGATTTAATGACAGTAGCCTACACAGAATTCAGTGCTGGTGCATCTAGACTGCTACTAATATCCATAGCAAGTAATTTAAGCTTTGGTCTTTTCTGTGCCTACAGCATAGACATACCATGCCACAGATTATTCTTCCTTTCTTGAGTTTAATTACTATTCCCGCACCAGTTTGCCCCATTTATTTCAGGGGGCAATGAACTTTCTTAAGTCAGATCACAATAACAATCCATTATTATTAAAAAATAAAAAGTGGAACACAAATTTCATCCAAAGCATCAAAACCTAGGGGGAAGTATAAGGAAAGACAGTTCCACTTAGACCTTAGTTTATATGTGGATTTCCATATGAAATTCAGGTATCAGGCACATAACTTCAGAAGGCAGGGCCTCAGATGAATAGTTCATGCATCCAAAGTTCCACTGATGTATTCTGGAGTTGCTTATTAGGGTTAGGGACAATATAGGGCTATATCTTTTAATTTTGTGAGAAATTTTGAGAATATTCACAAACTCTGGTGATTCCATTTAAAAAAAAAATGTTGCCTGCTGCTGGGGTATTCACAACAATGATGGCCTGAAATTTCACTTGATAGGAAGAAGGGGAAAAATAAAATTTTGTTCCACAAGCTATGGAAATACTGTCCTGAAGATCAATAAACTTACTCCAACAGTTTCTCTGGGACACTAGAACCTTGGGAGGTCAAAAAAATCTATAGGCCTGGGATAACATCCAACATTTATTCAGTGCCTGTGGGAAAATATAATTAGGAGAAATGAAATCCACCTGGAGACCAAATACATGTTTCTTTGCATTGACAAAAAGTATATTTGTTCACCAACAGTGGAAAGGAGAACAAGTTCTTTAATTACAGAGCTGAGAACTTGTGGACCTGCATCCAGCCTAGAGGCATTTTGTAAGACTAAGTAAATTTATCCAGTTCCCAAGTGGGATGTTTCATAACAGAACCACTGGCATAAGTGTAACTATAGCACAATATATGTGTTGAGTTATAAGCACGTATAAATATGCAAGTGTATTTTGTCTTGGTTGGAAAGAAAGGTAACTATAGGCCATTTTATAAATAATCAAATCATAGATTTCAGTAAATTATTTTTCAATTTTTCATTCTTAGACCCATTCCCCACTACTGACAAACAACAAGAATTGTATAGTTTACCTCATTTAAATTAAGCATATGCCAGTAAACATCCAGACCTACACAATAAATAATCATTTTCATAAACATTTTAAAGGTAATACATTTTTCTAATGTTATAGTCTTTCTGCCAAGCCATCCTTTTTTAAGTAGTATCTCCAGTCTCTCTGTGCTTGTACTATTGTTCATGTAAACAGGTAAATGTTTGCTGAATAAAGATATTTTCTTTGCCATCTCCCATAAACCATGATTGAGTAACAGAAGAACATTTGCACACTAGCACTTCGTTCCATCATCTGGGATGTCAGTCTTCAGTGCTGACTTTGTGAATTATACTGCTCACTGATTAACTTGACAGATAAGGAATACAATCATTTCCATCAAAATTATCAGGTCTATCTGTCCATCCCTTCCTTCCTTCCTTCACTGAGGCCAAATACCAGACCCCTATCTTACTTTTATCTCCCAAATTAACTGCTACCTTTAAAATACAAAGTTAGTCTTATTTTCCCTTCCCTAGGACTTTTTTAATTTCTCCTTTTTCTGTTATAGATGCAAAGCTTTGCTACTTTACATGAAGCCTTTTAAAATGATGTTTAATGATCCCTTCAAGAAAGAAAAGAAAAGAGGATGTTGAATGAAAAGAAAAAAAATCAACTACTAACTTTAAAAATCAACTACTAAAATAACTTTTTTCAGGTATGTATTTTTGGAATCTCTATGCCATCAATTCCTTAATATTTCCCAGTATGATAAAGTCCTATTAAGGAGTGAGATATAGTAAAATGCATTTTAGGCACATTGTACCACACCCCACTGCAGGATGGTGCTGTTTGTGTTCCTGAATAACAGTTCCTAGGTGTCTGGTAGCATGCTGGCAATACTGTGACAATAAAGGCAATCACTGTAGATATCCAAGCAATTTGCTATATATGCTTTAGCCTGCAGTGTGTTCCCACACATACTCTCAGATTCTGATGAATTAGTAAGAAGGATTACTTTAATAGAGGTGCCAGAAATAAATATTATAAATACTGTAGCTGCAATGTGTAAATGGTTACAGTAAATGAATGGACAATAGTGCCTAACAGCAAGGTAATAGCAGGGTATGAATGAAAGTTTCCGCTGGTCTGTATTTCTTTGTGCAAGGAATATTCATCCCAGGCTTTCCAGAGATAATTTTGTGCTGTCTAACAAATCTCCCTGTTCTTTTTGTTTGTCTTGGTCAAACTCATCTGCATACTCCTTCTTCCATAGACTATGGAAAACCTATCTATTGCAGTTATCAGTACCTCTCCCCTTCAACCACCAGCAACACGCTGCTTCATCACCCAGCTTGTAGCTTTGCAACCCTAATTTTCAAGAGACCTCTCTTCTTAGGCATGGTTCCCAGTCAGCCTAGTCTCAGTCCCAAACTGGATTGTTTCTAACCTCATTATGCTATGAGTCTCATTTTGAGACTCACCACATGTTCACTTGTAATCAGGGATGTGCCAGCAGAAGTGTTCCTGTACTACTAAGAACATTGGTTACACATTCATTTTAGGTGACTCTTAACTCCTGCACTGCCCACATATTTAACAGGAGAAACTAGTTTTAAGCATACCTTAGGTAGCTTAAAGTTATGCCACTCCAGGTCAGGTTTATCACTGATCTGTGTTATCCAGCTCATGTTTCTTTCCTATGTGGCCACTCCCCACAGACAAGCCACCCAAGTTAGTTATAGAAGGCATAGCAAATAAGGGTTGGATGGGACCCCAGGAGATCATGTAGTCAAACCACTGCTCAAATCAGGATCATCTCCAACTATCTCATCCCATCCAAGGCTTTGTCTACCCAGGTCTTAAAAACCTCCAAGAATGGAGATTCCACAACCTCACTGGATAACCTTTCCAGTGCTTTACTACCCTCCTTGTGGGAGAGTTTTTCCTAATATCTATCCTAAACTTCCCTTGCCGCAACTTTAGACCATTGCTCCTTGTTCTGTCATCTGCCACTACTGAAAACAGTTCAGCTCCATCTTCTGTGGAACCAAAATTCAGGTAGTTGTAGGCTGTTATTAAATTCCCCCTCAGGCTTTTCTTCAGTCATTTCAACATAGAAAGCAATCAGGTTGGTCAGACATGACTTGCCCTGGTGAATCCATGCTGACTGCTCCTAATCACCTCCTACTCCTCCAAGTGCTTAGAAATGGATTTCTTGAGGGCATGCTCCATGATTTTTCCAGGGACTGAGGTGAGGCTGATTAGTCTGTAGTCCCCCTGGGTCCTCCTCCTTGCCTTTCTTAAAAATGAGCGATATATTTGTCCTTTTCCATTCATCTGGGGCCTCTCAGTTGTCATGAGTTTTCAAAGATAATGGCCAATAGCTCTGCAGTCACATCAGCTAACTCCCTCACCAGCCTTGGATACATCTTGTATAACCCCAGGACTTGTCCACATCCAAGTATATGAAATAGACCCTAACCTGTTCTTTCACCACTGTTGACTGCTCACCTCCTCCCCAAACTGTACCAGGTACAGCAGTCTGGGAGCTGAAAACTGAGGTAAAAGTACTTCAGCATTTTCTATGTCATCAGTCACTAGATTGCCTCCATTCAGTAAGGGACCCACATTTTCTCTGATCCTTCTCTTCTTAATGACATACTTGTAGAAACCCTTATTGTAACCCTTCACATCCCTTGCTAGCTGCAACTCCAGTTGTACTTTGGCCTTCCTGACTTCATCCCTGCATGCCTGATCAATACGCTTATACTCCTCCCTAGTTGTTTGTCAAAGTTTCCGCTTCTTGTAACCTTCCTTTTTGTGTTTTAGCTCATGGAAGAGTTCTCTGCTAAGCCAAGCTGGTCTTCTGCCATACTCGCTAGTCTTCCTGCATATTGGGATAGTTTGTTTCTGTGCCTTCAGTAAGGTTTCCTTAAAATATGACCAGCTTTCCTGGACTCCTTTCCCTCTCAGATTGGCCTCCCAGGGGATCCTGCCCATCCTGCCCTAAGTAAGTTGAAGTCTGCTTTTCTGAAGTCCAAGGTCCTTACTCTGCTGCTCTCCTTCCTTCCTCTCCTCAGGATCCTGAACTCAATTGTAGCCTGGGCGTATACAGCATATGTACTCCCCTCTCTGAATTGAAGGGGATTGTCAGCAGGCAGAGATGCTGTAGGAGGGAACTGTCAACTGCACAGTTTCCCCTCAGTTCCCTATAGAGTCAGACCAGGACTCAATTGTTTAACTATATACAGGTTTATTAATTAAGGAAATAAAGTTACACACACACACACACACACACACACACACACGTATGTATGTATGTATGTATATATGTGTACATATATAAAATAAATACATTTTATTTTCTAGGTCCATTACTTACCCGTGGGTTGCAGCTCTGAGGTATAAGTCAAGTATATAATATAGTCCTGTACCATCGACTAAGTTAGTGTATTCTATATTGCTAGGGTCCCCCCATTCGATGAAGGGATGCCTGGCCGCAGCTGTGCCAGAAGAAAAGGGGATGATGATCCAAACCCCTCCAACACCTCGTAGGCTGGGACAGGACCCTCTACCTTACAGGGGCCTCTGCTGGCTCCCTCTCAAGAGTTCCCTCCTCTGCAGGATACCCTTGTTCCCAACACTCACAACCCCCTGTGATGACGGGTGCCTCTCCTGCCATGGTGGCTAGCCAATGTCTGGGCCCATTCTGAGGCCTGCTCATTGCCCTGTGCACCAACATGTGCACCATTTGGCTTGCTCCCTATGGCAGGTCTTGTAGGCCCAGGCCACCTTGTGTGACACTGAGGCTCAATCAGCTCCTGAATCCACTGCCACGTTGGCAGCCTGGCTGCTTGCCAGGGACTGGGGACCTGAGCCACCTTGAAGCAGCTCCCAGAGTCCTGGTCCATTCTTCGGTTCTCCATGCAGCGATCTCTGCATCACCCTCCTGGCCACCTGCTGGGGTTGTAGGCCTGAGCCACCTGAGCCACCTCAAGTGGCTCACAGGGTCTGGGCTCCATGCATTCATTCATGCACTGCTCCCTGGCCACCCACCAGGGGATGCAGACCCAGACTGCCATGAGCAGCCCCAAGGTCTGAACCCTGTGTGCTGCTCCACACACCAATGGGGTGTCAGTCCTGGCAAGGGGGGGGTCTTCAGGGCAGCTGCTCACCTGCTGGGCAGCTTTTCCTCAGCTCTTCTTAGCCCCTTTTTCCTTCATCAACCCCCAAAATGTCTGCCATGTGCTGGGCACATGGCTCTTTTTATTCACTTTGGAGGCTCTGCCCTCAAAGTCTTGCTGGACCTGCAAAATGCAGGCTTCAATCAGGTCCATGAGGCTCCTCACCTCTCCATGCAGGGTGAGGTCAGCTCCACCTAGCCCTTACCTGATTGGTGGATAGGATCCACCAATCAAAATTAAGAATTTACAAGCCCAGGATGTGCCAGGCTGAATCAGTAAGTCCACCACACAATCATCTCCTGATCGCTGCTGCCCAGGTTGCCATCCACTTCTGCATTCCCCACCAATTCTTCCCTGTTTGTGAGCAGCAGGTCAAGAAGAACACATCCCTTAGTTGGTCTCTCCAACACTTACACCAGGAAGTTGTTTCCACTTCATGGGTTCCCTGCATACTGCTGTATTGCTGTCCCAGCAGATGTCAGGGTGATTTGAAGTCCCCTATAAAAACCCTGGCCTGTGATAAGGAAACTTCTGCTAACTGTTTGAAGAAAGTCTCATGTTCCTGATCTGGTGTTCTATAGCAGACACCCACCATAATGTCACCCTTGTTTCTCTTTCTGCTGACACTAACTCAAAGACTTTCGATAGGCCTATCTCCAGTTTCATACTGGAGCTCTGAGCAATCATTTAGCTTTTTAAACTAAAGTATAACTCTTTCTCTTCTCCCCTGCCTGTCCTTCCTGAACAGTTTATACCCACAGTGCTCCAGGCATGTAAGCTATCCTACCAATTCTCTGTTATTCCAATCACATCATAGTTTTGTGACTGTGCAAGGACTTCCAATTCTTCCTGCTTGTTTCCCAAGCTCCATGCATTCATGTATGGACATTTGAGGTAACTAGCCAAAGTTGTAGTCTTCTAGCATCCTAGGATGCAGTGACCCTTCCCCCACCCTCCTGTTCTGTGTGGACAAACTTTCCACCCCCTGAACTCTATTGCCCAGGAGGCAGTTGTGGCACCAAGCCAATTACCCCTACCACCTCTGAGGGTGTGACATTCTCCCACCCATATTTCCTCTCCACCTCAAATTTCATTACCTGATGCCATACCATTAACTCCCTGTCTTCCAGCTTCATGGTCCTGGCCCCCACCAACCCATCTCTCACCCCCCACCCCCACCTAGAGCAGGAATAGAAGCCTGTATTGACTCACAAGACCTATAGTAACAACTCTCAGCTGTAGTTCCTAGTCATCCTCTGCACACCAACCGTCTAGTGGCAAGTCACAGTTGTACAGGTGGGAGCCAGTGAGAAAATGTTTAGCCTTAAAGTGTGACTGCTCTGAACATGACCTAGCACTAACACTGATCAGCATTTGAGAAGCTAAAAGTGCAAAATGTAGCAGGGCCCTAAATCTCTTTGAACTGACTCTATTTTAAATGGTTTATATACATATACAATAGCTCCAAGATTCTTCTTGAAGGAGAAGGGCAATATATCTTTTGCAGCCTTTCAAACTTACCTTTCTTGCTTGTGTTTACATATTACATACAAATTTACTTTATTACCATGTTAAGCTATTAGTTCCTATCTCATGTCCAAAATACATAGATAGGATTTCAGGTCATGTCTATAGAAAGGACTGTAACGTTACAGAATTAAGGATATCTTGATTTTCTGTCAAAAAGTTTCTTGTACTTTATATGCTTGTTTTCAAAAGTTGTGAAAGATTAGCATATTTTTTCCCTGAATAACTTCTGTTTCATCTCATCCTAAATGGGCTATTTCAGCAGGATAACATTCTGAAGGAAGATTTTTTCTTCAAACTACTGAGCGTTCAAAAAAAATGAAAGAAACCAATTGCACCAATTTAAATGGTGAAACAATTTATTTATAATGTAGAAGTATACATAATTCCTTAGAATTTAAGTTAATTAAAGTAAACATCCTCCTCCTCGGGTAAAAACGTTCCCCTATCATAAGAAGTAAGAAAGTGACTTACAACTTCATCTTGCTATTAGCCTTTTAAATGAGAGTGATAAAAGTTCTGAATTTCACTTAGGAGGAACAAAAAAAGACCTCTCAGTCAAAAGTTTTTTTTTCAAGAAGTTACAAGCTGGTCCCAAGGGCTGTTTCTTGAATATAAATGGACATTCATTTTCATATTTTTCCTACTCTTAGTTGAAAGATGTTTTCCACACGTTTTACATGTTAAACTTGTCTCAAATGTCATTCAAGACATTTTTTCATTTATAACTGTTTTCTGCCAGCTCCTCAGTAATTCCATTCCATTGCCTTTTAACACTTACTGCCTACTGGCAGCTACAACATATTCAGGTCATGTGAGTTTATTCAGCATACAGAAGAGGTTTTTGAGGGAGAGTTCAAGTGAGTAGTTTAATTCTAGTTTGGGCTGCTAGCAACAGCAAAAAATAAGCTTCCAAATGGAAAATGCCTGTTAGATTTCATTCTTCCCTAATAATGTCTTGGAGTTAGTTATTATTTGAAAATGAAATATCCGTATCCTTATTATGAAGCAAATTCAATTGTTTTATTACAATGCTAAACTGGAAAAATGATCTACATATTAACTCTTAAGCCATCTAAATTAATTCTTCTCATGTAATTGATGCAGTACCTAAAGACTGGTACATTTTCATCTGTAAGCTTTTCAGTACAGTAGTTTCAAAAATTGAGTTTCTACAAATGGTGTATTCCATAGAGATTTAACATAATGGCTGGTATGACAGTCTGAACATATCTCATCAAGAGAACCCATGCTGCAGAAGAAATAGTTGGGCTCTGAAAACGTTTGTTTATTTGCTATATTTCTTTCCTGAGATGGTGATGCAAAACACTCCATCAAATTGCTGAAAATATGTCTCTGTTGCCCTGTTTCCCTTATTTTTTCACTTGTCTATAAGCCACAAAAAGTATGAAAGTGGATGACCCAGCTCTGCATGAAGAAATGACTCTTTTGGTATACAGGTCTCCCTCAGGCAGAAAGCCTTCATAGTCACCTCTGCAATAGAATTCTCCCTTATCGGTAAAAGTCCTTCTTTATCAAGACATCTTGAAGTGGACAAGGAGTGAGCTTGAGGCCATATTATCTACCCCTACCGTATGCCATAGAGAGTTTCTCTCCTATTATTCCACCCCAAGGCATTTTCCTCAGGAAGAATATATCGGTCTCTGTATGAATGTATAATAGCCTGTTCCAGTTTATAAAATAAACTTGAAATCCTGTTAATTCCTTCTGGAAATGTTAAATATTGCTAGCAATCCCTGAAGTAAAGAATTTATTATAAATCCATCTGGAACTACATGCTATTAAAGTTGCCTGATACTATCCCTCAGTACAATCCTGATGTCAGAACAATTAGCATCAGGTTTAGGCTGTATCCCTCATTACTTGACCTCAAGGAGTTTTACCCGAGCTGAAAAATGGGCTTCCCAGAAATAAGGGAAAGATGAATCTATAATAGCTAGATCAGAAACCTATAGGCCTAATTTGTATTCAGTAACGCCTCTAATTAACTCCTATATGTGATACCTAAATGCTATGATGATGAGCACATTAGAATTTGTTCCAGGGCAGTTTTCCATATTCTAATATATTCTCACTGTTACTGAACTCTGTTAAATCAAATATACCATATCAAGTAACTGTTGAAAAGACAAAACTACCACAGAGGTTTAGAATATAGATTTGAATAACAGGAGAATAAACCAAAAATTATGAAGCCTTTCTAAATTCGGAAGGCTTGTCCTTGGATTTAAAAAGAATGACATCGATCCATCTCTAGTAAAAAAAAAGTAAACAAACAAATAAGAATTAGTAACTTGCTGCTTGCAAAGGAGACTTCATTGTAATGACTTCATAGGCATTTCAAGCATCTGTCTAGACTTCTCTATGAACGTATAATTTAGCCAGCACAATTTGAGAGATATATAGAAAAAGGCATATAGTAACTTATTTAAAAAAATAAAAAATCTCTAAACAATATTAGCCATATAAATGTATCATACCAGATGGGCTTCTCGTTGAGTTTGGGACAGATCCAGAGAGAGCTGCCAACCTCCTTTCTCTGCCCAATTTATGAAATGATATCCTAAAAGCAAAACAAAAAGACATTTCCTCCCTATGACACATTAACAAAATATATTCTATTTTTTTTATATAACCTTGTCTTGAAAGATGGTCTGAAATGAGAAATTGTTACTTGCTATATCAAAATGTCCTTGTTTGTTTATTAATAATGAAAGACTAACCCCAATTGTCTTGATTACCAAGTCTCATTATGTTTCCTGGGGTCAGGAAACAACTGAAGTCATTCTCAAGTTATTCCCTGAGATGCCTCATACTAGTGTCCAACTGTTATTAGAAATCAACTTCATAGAATTTGCCATACAGCAGAACTGAAATCCTAAAACCAAACACCAAAAGCATCATATCATGTGCATTTGCTGCTTTATTAGAATCAATCACATGTGAATCACAACATTAAATAAGAATCTCTATTTTTTTTTCCTCACCACCAATAGAATTCCTTAGTAAATTATAAGGAGATACCAAAACTGTAAAGAGTTTCTTGATGAACATCCACAATGGGTTTTTACTATGCTTAGTTTACTTTGCTGCTGCTTATTAAAATCAAGGGCTATTAGTCCTATACCCAATGTGATTCTATGAAATGGCACTAACAAGTTCCGGTAAGATCTGCATTATAATGGTACATACCATTATTACAATAATACATACCATTATATTCCAGAGCTGTAGTGTCAGTATTTAAAAGTCATTCTCAAATTTAAGCTTTAAAATGTGAGTGAGAAAATAAAAGTTTGGTCATCTGTGAATATGAATGCAAAAATGTATACCACAGGCATAGTACAGGTGTCACTGTTATATGGAATGTTCTGTCTAATAGTCCAGAGATTTATGTTAATTGAAAAGGAAGATCCACTAAACAGAGTGCTAATTCTGATCTCTCATCAAATAAGCATAAAGCCTCCTGTCCAATAAAATAATGCTTAAATAATCATGTTAGTGGTCCTGTGTCGTTTAAGGGAATTATTGTACTTAATACATACACCTTTCCCATAAAAATTAGGCTTCCAAAACTGGGGTTCATGTCCTAAGCAAGGAAGCCGATTTGCTGTCTAGAATAGAAGCTCTTACTTTGATTTCTTCTCAACCCGAAGTTTAAAATCAACTGCCTAACAACAGCAGTACTAGCATTTCTAGTCTGGCAACTGAAGGAGTCAATGGCTTATCACTTTTCACTCAACAGGTGTTAACAGTTGACTCTCTTTTTTAATGATCTTGATGTTCCACTAATCAAGATAACCTTTCTTCTGACAATTTTGCTGTTGGCTAGCTACACCCAGTCCCTTTCCTCCTATTTCACAGCCCTGCAGACTGTTTTTAGCTCTTTCAATTTTGTACATCAGCTTATGGAGACTAGTCTTGATTAGCAGCTACAGTGTTAACTTCTGGTTGAGCAGGAAAAGGCGAGTGAATGAGTTTTATCACTGCTGTATCCATCCACAATGCTGAAAAACTACTTTTTTTTTATTTAGCCTTTCCAAAAAAAGGTGTGTTTTTTATTTGGGGTTGTGTAGTATGTAGGAAAATATGATATTTACTTGCTTAAAGTTGAACACTGTTTAAAATGCACTGTGGGACTGAGTATAACTGAGGTGAGAATCAGCCTCATCGAAACAATGACATAATTAGAAATCAAGACATTTTCTCCTTTCTGATATCTGGTTTTGAAAGATGAGACAACAGTCTTTTTGCTCAGCCCAACTCCTGGTAGTCATTACCAGCTAATTAGCTTAGGTATCAAACACCTGACCCATACATTTGGCTACCAAGTAGGTCATATTAATAAAGATTTTAGCTCCTGCCTTACCTCTACAATAAAGGCCAAAAATAGTTCTGCCAAAAATAAAGAAACCTAAAATAGTCCCCAAGCTCTAACTGCCTTTGCAGATGTAATCTGCTCAATGATGTCCTCTCTTTTTGATATGTTTTCTCCCAGAAATACAATATGAAAATTACATTAACTTTGATTTTGTGCTTTTAAATGTTTTTTGCCAATATAGATGGTAAACAGAGAGAGGGAAAAAATCTATTTTTCTCCCTAGCTTTCCAAAAATGTTTGTTTGGTTTTTTTTAACCATGGCTAAGATATAAATTGCAGCTATATTTCATTGATGAAAAGGAAATGAGTTGTTTTATCTCCTTTAGGACTGCAGAATTTTTCAAGCATGCTATTTATCTCATTTTTTTAGCAACATTCTGATATATAAACCTTCCAGAACTGCCAAACTGGCTCCTTCAGATGTGAATGACATGCAGATCAGTGGGTTATCATCTCACTTGAGAGTAGATTGGAAACAGGAGCTGACATTAAATATACCCATTACCTAGTAACTTCTTAAGATGTTTAAGTAAAATGAATCGTGGCTTCTGTTTGTTTTGAATTAAATTTCTTTTTTTTTTAATAGTATAAGAAACAGAAAAAACCCACAATGAAACTGCACACTAAAATAGATGTGCATCACTTCTAAGAGTTAGATATTCTACTTTCCTGTTTGCATTTCCTTTGTTTCCTTTCACTGTGCCAAAAGGATATATTAAATTTAATAAGTGCACAGTAATTTTATAGTTACTGAAGTCAAAATACAAAGCATTCAATAAGTTACCTCTCAGCAAATAGCTAGTCTTATAGAATTGAATATTATTTTGTGTAAATGAAGACTTGGCCTTAATTTCATAATATAAATGACCATCATGCACTTGTCAAGTTCTTCTAAATTAATTTTTAGTAAGAGACAAATTTTCTATAATTATTTACATATAGGTAAATCTACAGCCCCTCTAATTATTCATATTAACATATTATGCTATGTTGGCTACCAAATATAACTGATCTTGTCAAATGAAACTGTACATCTAGATGTAGTATGTCTGCCCTTAGTTATTATTCTTTGTTAGTAGTATGATAACACGTTACCTGGTGGTAAGGGCAACATTTTTACTACAAATTTCGCTTATGTCCAGTAGGTGTGTGTCCACCAGATAAAACTTTCATAGTGTTCACATTTAAGATTTTTTTTTCTCCTGCTATATTCATGCTTTGGAAATATGAGATGAATAAATATGAATATGAATAACCATGCCCTTGAGTGTCTATCTAAAAGTGCTTCATAGGAACAGTTTGGATAGTGCAATAAAAATAGAAAATGATATATAAAACTATGTTCAAACCTTTTTAATACTCTCACTGATATAAAGTGGCTATGCTGTGTCTTACAATTACATTAAATCCCATTATACTGCATTTCCCGTATCATAAAAGTGCAGCCAGAGGGGCTTTGCACTTTTGCACCTTGCAAATCTCCAGCCTAATAAGGATATATAGCCTATAATAGAACAGAATTGTAAATAGTATTACAAAGGTGGCCCAAAATAAGGGTTTTGTAGTACCAGAGTAATTTTGACTTATTTATAATCTCTGCCAGTCCCTGGACTGGATCTGAATGATCACCACCATTACTTTCTAGTCTCTTCATTAAGGCATATGTTCTGTACAGAATGTTTTCCTCCTTTTGAGCATAAAGAATAACTAGCTTAGCTTCTACTTTTCTATGCTCAATTAGATATTTCTCTACTCCAGAGTCTAATCAAATAATTTTCCATTTCTATTTTCTTTCTTTCTCAGATGTTCTGCCCCATTTCTGGGCATCTATTTACTTTTGTATACATAATACTGATCTTGAACTACTATGCTGAACTGAAATCCTGTTTCCCTGCTACTGCTAGGAAAGCATATAATACATTTCAGTAATAGTCCCTCTGGACCTTATTTAATCAAACTGGTCTTAAATATGTTTTCTGAAACTATTTTGAAAAATACCAAAATAAGGCATATTCCTTTGCCTAAATTACAAAATGACAAGCAAACTTGCTTAGTATTATTGTAACTACATGCATTTTACTATATGACACATATTTGAATTAATAAAATTGCCCTGAAAAAGCAATTTCTCTTTTAAAAGTCAATGAATTGTTCTAATCTCATATCCAACAAGTATGCAATCACTGCCTGGGTTAGACGTTACTTTCACTTGAAAGGACACATACTTTTCCATATTTTCTTATCTAATTTTTTCTTTCTCTTTGATTTGTACAACAGCTGGGAAGGGAATTTTATTCTCTTTTTAGAGAATAGGGTTGGACTTCCATCAGCATTTATTTAGTTTACAGATATTCTAAATCTGATGGAATCAAATTTTGATACCAAAAGTTATAGCTCTTATAGGTCTGAATTTAGCTATTTATGGCCTAGTGCTATGCTGTCTTTTAATGCTTCCAATTGCTTCTTTATAAATTAGGCACTGAGGTCTTTACCATCTTCAGTCTTTCTTAAATCATTCATTCATTCTAACCATTTTCTTGTCCTCTATTTCTCCTTTTTGTAGATCTTAAAAAGCACCATTAAAGGTCTTTCACTTTCTCCTGCTTTAGCATTATGCTGTGATATAATTTTCCAAGACAACTTAATTATTAATTTTTCTAAACATTATACATTCAAAACGCATAATAATATTTTGGAGGTGTAGGTTGTAGCCATGTTGATCTAAGGACACAGGCAGACAAGGTTCTTCGGGTGATTCTGATATCTTTTATTCGACCAACTTAAATAGTTGGGGGAAAAAAAAATAAGCAAGCTTTTGGGTTTATAAGCCCTTTGTCGGGCTGAGGAAGTTTCTGCAGTTGGTGTGTGCTCTTTGTGGACAGAATGAAAAGTAAAGATGTCAGAGGCTGGGCTGGTATGCATACAAGATAGGCAGTCAGTGAAGATGTAAACTGAGGAGTCAGTGGGTGAGAGACAGGCTGGGTGTGGGGAGAGAAGGGGGATGACTAGTGGAGAGGTAATTGGGGAGTCAGATATCAGGCAGGTTTTAATGTGTCATAAATCCAATGTCTATATTTAGTCCATGATTTTTAGTATCCAGGAGGCTGATGAAGTGGAGTTCATAGGCTCATCTCTGAGGAGTGTTTCCTTTGAGGATTAGAACTGAGAGATTGGAGAGAGAATAGTTTTATTGTGAGAAATGTGGCCCCACAGGTAATTGGGTATTCTTGTCTTCGATAGATTTCTGGTGTGCGTTCATTCTGTTGTTTGGTCTCTCTTACATATTTTCCATCAGGGCATTTGGTGTATTGGATGAGATATATTACATTTTTGGAGGTGCAGCTGTAAGATCTGGGAATGCTGATGGCTCTGTTGTGGGGTGTGGTAATTGTCAGGTGGTGGAGATGTGTTGGCAGGTTTTGCATTTCTTATCATAGCATCATCTGAATTCATTTGGTGTGTTCTGGGCCTGAGGAAGTTTGCTTCTGATGATGAGGTTAACAAGGTTTGGTGTTTGTTTGAAGGCTAGGATGGGTGGCTCTGGGAAGATTTCTTTAAGAATAGGGTCTGTTTCTAGTATGGGTTGCAATTGTTTGAAGTCCTCAAGGCCTTGTTGTTTGGCTTCCTTGACCACAGTCCACACTTCAGAGAGAGCGGACTGTTGGGAAGGGATGCCCTCCACCTCACCTGGAAAAGGAAGAAGCTCTTCTCAGCCAGAATGGCTGACTTTCTTGACAGGGCATTAAACTTAGACCACTGGGGAATGGGTGGTCCACTAACAGTTTTAGCCCAGGTCATGTCAGCTGCACTACCAATAACTTGGGAAGCCCAAGGAAGACAGCCCAAGGAAAGTTCCTACTAAACCCCTCAGGGAAGTACTGGGCTTCATAGGGCAGACTTAACTGCCTGTACACAAACACCAGAAGCTTGGGGAACTAAGCATGAAGAACTGGCCCTTCTCCCATGTGATAATGACTATGACCTTGTAGGAATTACAGAGACATGGTGGGACTCCACCTATGATTGGTTGGTGGCAGTAGAGGGTTACACTGTGTATAGGAAAGACTGTGTGGGGAAGAGGGGTAAGGGCTTTCTATGTCAAAGATCATCTCACCTCCCTGCAGATTGAGTTTCCAGACCAGGAAGGGAGCCTTGAGACTCTCTGGGTCACGATACAAGGAGGATGAGCTGGGGAATTATAGACCAATCAGTCTGACATCTGTCCCTAGAAAAATTCTGGAGAAAATTGTCAAAGGATCCATTAACACCAGACTAATGGAAGGCAAGCTTCTGAATGCCAGCCAACATGGCTTTGTGACTGGCAGGTCTTGCCCGACCAACATCATCTCCTTCTATGACCAGGTAACATATGCCCTGGACAAGGGAGATGTAGATGTAATTTATCTGGACTTCAAAAAGCCCTTTGACCTAGTTCCCCATGATGTCCTCATGGTTAAGTGGGGGAACTGTGGCCTAGATCATCATATAGTCCAATGGCTAGGCAATTGGCTCTGGGGTCAGACCCAAAGAGTACTAGTTGAAGGGAGCAAATCAACGTGGTACAGTGTTACCAATGGAGTCCTTCAGGGCTCAATATTTGGGCCAGTACTCTTTAACATTTGCATCAATGATCTAGATTCGGGAGTCAGACGTGAACTGGCCAAGTTCATGGACAATATTAAATTATGGAGGAGTGCCATCACACTGCAAGACAGACTTTCAAGGTGGGCTGACCAAAACTGGATGGCCTTTAATACAGAGAAGTACAAGGTGCTGCAGCTCAGTATGAAAAACCTTCACCATACTTACAGGCTTGGCAGTGATATGCTTGCAAGCACCACGACCAAAAGGGACTTGCGGGTCTTGACTGACCACAAGATGAATATGAGCCACCAATGTTATGCAGTGGTGGTTGTCAGAACCAAAAATAAGAAAGGTGCTGGCTAACACTAAGTTAAGCATAGCATGTACAGGCATGTCAGTGGAAAAACCCTAAAAGACTAGTACACATGCCTGGAGCATGCCCCATGTTTGACCTCTATGTAGATTTGAAGTGAGGTAATCTGAATTGACACGATGTGCATGACCAGTCTAGTTCCAACATGATGTAAGTTAGCTAGAACCTTCCATAGGGGAAGCCGTGTGATTGGCCACTCGAAACATATTTAAGGCTAGGGAGTTTCTGCCCACAGCGGAGACCAGACCAGACCTGAGCGGAGACTGACACATCAGAGACCGCCTCAGGAGAGTCACAGGGCCCTGGTTCGCCTGAACCCAGAGCTCCACTGGTCTCCCCGCCACCGTTGAGTCCCGGCGTACCCCTTCCTAGAAAATGCTCTTCTTCATCTCAGTTATTCGGTTACTCGATTGATTGCTCGTTCGTTCCGGTTACTCGTTTTAAGTCTTCGATTTGATTGCTTGTTTCACGTTCCGGTTAACTCGTTCCACGTTTTTGGCCACTCGCTTCACGTTTTCGATTACCTTATTCGTCTACATTCTGGCTAACTCATTTCCGTCACCGTTACCAATCGGCCTCGTTCATCGTTCATCGTTCCGCATTTCTCGTTACCGTTCTCAATTGATTGTAACCAAGCTGAACTGACCTACGCTACAATACCATCAGTGGTGTAAGTAAAACAACAATAAAAAGTTATCTTTTGAAACCATACGCGTCCTGCCCGCTCTTACTCCTCGCCGCTAATCCCACCCGTTCGATCCATACTCAGCCCCACCGTAACACTGGGGCACTCAGCTCCGACAGTGGTCAAAGCTAATCAAACTCCAGCATGCATTCACTGATGCATCTCACGCAAAATCAGGGAAGTCATCCTCCCACTTCACTTGGCCTTGGTGAGACCGCAGCTGGAGTACTGCATCCAGTATTGGGCCTCCCACTTCAGGAAGGATGTGGAGTAGTCTGAGAGAGTCCAGAGGAGAGCCATTCATATAATCCAAGGCCTGGAGGGAAGGCTATATCAGGAGAGGCTGAGGGACTTGGAACTCTTCAATTTGGAGAAGAGAAAAGTCAGGTGGGGACTTGGTGGCAGCCCACAGCTTCATAAGAGGGGTACATCAGGACCTGGGAGAACATCCATTCACCAGAGCTCCCTAAGGGATAACAAGGTCTAACGGCCATAAACTCCAGGAAGGCTGATTTAGTCAGGTGGTGGGCTAGCTTAGATTGAGAAAGGGTTAGCCTGAAGTAGAGAATACCTGAATGCATTCACAGCACAAACCCTGGAGTGGGAAGGCTCAGCTGCTTGCTCCACCCTGAGGACTTTACTGTTCCTACTCCCCCAAACCTGACCAGGCTATTTTTAGCCCCCCTGACCATCCCTCCACAACCTGCCAAGTCCCCCATAGTCCCAGCAACTCCTCTTAAAACCTACTATCCCTCCCTAACCCCTGTAGTCCCCCTTCACAGACCCACCAGCCCCTCTCAATTCTCCAGATCCTCCTCCCACTCTGAGTTACTTACTTTAGGCTCTGTAGATCACTCCTGGCAACAACAAATAGCTGCACATGCTGCTCCTGGCAGTAGTAAATAGCTGCACATGCTGCTCCCAGTTTAGGTATAGGCAACTTAAAGTAAGCAGCTTAAACCTAAACTCCCTTTTTATAGCCATCAGTAGCTAAAGTAGTAGCCTAGGTTTATAATGATATAGGGTCATATCAAATACATGCTCATTTCCCTATAAGGAGGGTTCATGGGCAGGTGCTTCTTTCCTTTTTTGAGGAACCATGAGATTACATGTGCATTGAGTGTTTCTCCCTATCCTAAAGTTTCCAAGTCTTTGTTATGGGCCTGAGGTAACGTACCAAATTTAAGAAAATAGCCTGATAACTCAAAGCAACTTCATCTTTTTCTGACTTCATGCCTGTTACTTTATGAATTGAAAAAATAAAATGTTGAATTTTTCTTTCATTCATTTCTTACTTTTCATTCATTTACTCATATTTTGGCAGACTTGTTGTTCCATGAAATATCTACCTCCCCTGATTTAAATAGTTCTAATAAACTGAAATCTTTCCTTACTCAGTTCCTCAAAAGTCTGGTTTATTTACATAAGCTATTTTTCATTCTTGAACGTATGTATTTCTAACTGGAGACCTGAACTCCTTCATGTAGCAAGTTTTCATCTTACCTTCTGATTCTCTGGTGTCTCTTTCCTCTATATAAATGTAGGGCAAGGTGTTTCCTTATAGAATAACTAGTTCAGAGAGTTGTCAGGTGCTAGGAATGGACTGGTACAAAGAAAGGATTTTATAAAGAGGGAATAGGGGTAGAAAGCAGCAAAGAGAAAGTCTAAAATAATTGTTTCCCATGAAAGAGCTGTGGACAGCTCCTTCTCATAGTAACTGCATATTAACTCTGAAACCTAATTCT
>NW_017728912.1:1450475-1460062 GCF_001723895.1 Crocodylus porosus | reverse complement strand
GACTTCATAACAAAGGCATAACAGGGCAGTTCTACGCCCTGTGCAGTAGCACTGCCCTAAGCACTGCTGTCTGCTATGTTGCAGATGTTGGTATCATGGTCAGCTACAGAAACAACTATTTTTGCCCCTTCTTCCCAGCCCCATTTACTCCTTCCTCAGTTACAGTACTGCTTCATAACTTGAGTGCAGGATGGCATAAACCTCATACTGCAGATGGAAGAATGAGGTTGATTCAATTTAGCTATAATTCCACACATCCAAAATATGAAAAAAGTATGTCTTTTCAACTCTCACCAGTCCTGTGCTGCAAGCAATAAATATTGGTTATTGTGAATTGTGTATTAAATATACCCTTCATCCCAAACAATCCCACTTTTTTTATCAATATAACAGTAATATAAAGATTGTGGCTATAACCAAATTCTGTTTAACAGTCCATAGCAGCACTGCAGTGTAGGAAGTCATGTTAAAAAATATCTAACTGAAACTTTAGGGGGGCGTTATGCTACTTAGGGGGAAAGTAATCATTCACTTTCATTTTCTGGACTACAAAACAGTAGCCACAGGATCCAGTGCATACTAACATATCATGTGGGTTGGGGAAGCCATTTGTAAACCTGTCATCATCTGACAGGAGAAAGAAAATAAAGGAGAACAAAAAACACTGGACTTTTCTATGTTATATCCTTAATACAGAGAAGAAACTGGAATTAATAGTCTACATTTGTGAAAAGTATTATGGTAACTGTAATAGACATGGCTAGCCAGGGATTTAGTTTACATCTCATTCTAAAAAGTGTTACTATATCTATAGCAATATGATGTTCCCAACATTTTGTTGGAGTATTGGTTTATTATTGAGCTTGTGTTCACTGCTAAAAAAGACATACATGTTTTTATTTTAAGATACTTTAAATGCTTTAGTTATCTCAAGGCAAAGAAAAAACACAATGATAAGACATTTTATTTTTATCTCAAGATAAACAAGACAAGATCTATTCCAGGCAGAGGTATAACACTGGCCTTTTCTTGTTTTACCCTTATGTAAAACTAAAGTACCTTGTCTGCTCTGTGTTTTAGTTGTGAAGTCAAGGCCCTAAAAGAAAAAAAAATCTGTTACTGAATCACCAAGATCAAATCTAGCAACAAGTGGTGAAAATCAGAAGCCTTTTTTTTAAGTGAAGATTCACCCTACTCCTGTTTAACTCCTTTCTCTGACTGAAGGACAGAGAAACAAATAACCAGAACAACTCTAGAAGTTAAATAAATTCTTTTCTCATAACAGGTAAAATATATGTATTTGTGTATGTATTACTGATATGAATTGCAGGAGCTGGGAGCAAGGTATTATTCTATAGGAGATTACTATTTAAAATGGCATCCAAAGTTGTTTCTTCAACCGTCTTCACTTAATAAAATGCATAGTACTCATAACCCTGAAATTATACCTGGAACACAGTTTTCAGTAATAATTTTGTTGCCTTCATTATAAGGAAATCCATTTGCTATTGTGTTAAACTTCTAAAGCTTGGAACCAACCAGGAGCATTACTACTTATTAATTTTAATGTCATTCCTTTCACTTTTGATGAATAATACAACTCCTTGTCTATTTTAATACCCATGAAACAGAATCTGAAATCATTACAACAATGAAAAGTAAACCTTCTCTCTTTATGAAACCTTTCTTTTTTAATTTTTCTTTTCTGATTTTAAGCATTTTTATTTATTTCATACATGTTACCATTAGAATTATATGCCTTTGCTTCTAAAAAACACAAATCAGGTTTCTTTACCCATTTTGCCAAATTGCCTTTTCTTACACTTTTAATTTCAATAATTATGATTTATGATGTATGATTACAATGTGTATTTCTTCCTTTTTTTGGCATATTTTAAAATGAAGCTGGTCAGTCACTGGCCAGTTCAACAATCTAACAATCCCCTAGAAATCACACTCTTACCTTTTTCTCAGTATTATCTTAACAATATATAAACAAACTCTGCTTTCCTCCTTCCTTCCATGTGCACAGACACATAGACCAATACAGAATATTTGCATATTTTGCAGAATTTTTGTGTATGTATTCACAAAGTCATGAATCTGGCACCAGAATACTCTTTTGCTTTGAGAATCAAGATATTCCTCACATTTTTGTCAGTAATGGTCCCTATCCATTACTTATCTCCATTTAGTAATACCCTGTCTTTTTATTGACTGCTTTACTTCTGATGTTGAGGGATCCATTTTTCCATTAGTGCTGGACAAAGGACTGGCTAATTATTCTCCTTAATTTTTCTATGATACAAGATGGAGCCCAGTGGAGGCTGTAGAGGCTTGTGTATAAGCAGTGTCTGTGCTCTTTTTTGGCTCAAGTCAAGCTTTACCTGCTCTGCTGCAGGGTTACAAATTAATTTATTCCCTTTTACTTGGGATAGAGTTAAAGATACCATCAAGCCTAAGGGCATTATGATTGGATGAACTACAGTGTTTTAAAGATCTCCAAATGAGCTATGACATCATCAACAACCAACAATGGTCTTAGAGCTGCAATCCAGGTGTCTGCATGCAGTTCTGTGTCAATATGATGCTATGAACTACAATTTTCCCCCCAGAGGTCTAGAAATTCAACATTGTTGGTTCCCACAGCAACCGTATCTGAATAAACATTACACATTTCTAGTAAGGCATTAAAGAAAATGTATAATGCAATATACATATATAAATGAACACTTACATTGTACATAAGCAAGCTGCTTAATGTTGCATTCACAAAGTGTCTTGCATTGTATACTATCCTGAAGGTAGGAGTGAATTTAAATACAGAAAGAAAGAAACTTTAGAGCTGCAAATTTTATATCCAGCTCATACTTTATTTCCTGGCAACATTACAAATATTCACAAAATTAAGCCTGCTTAGAATAACATCTATAGTAAATTAAAAACAAGTCTAGGAACAAATCAATACCCTAACCAAGGGGTAAGGTGGTATGATTTGGTGCGGAAACAAGCTAATCAGAGATAATGGGTGTCCAAAAGAACTTGTTTGTATTTGGAGAGGAAATAAGTTGTAATAAATATGTAGCTTCTTTCTCCAACAAGGGGTGAAAGATACTGTAATTTTCTTTTTAGTTTTCTTCTTCCCTATATATACCACGTAAAGCAGAAGAGACTTTGGGTAGAACAAAACAGACAAATAAAATAAAAAGTTATAGTTAACACAATTCCTCAATTACTGTTGCTTAAAGCAAACTATTTAAAACAGCCTTCTAATAATGCTTCACAAACAATTTATTGCTTCCATGCCATATGGGTGGGGGAAAAAGTTGTGTTCTGGGACTCAAGAGGAAAGGGAACACATATTCTCATATGGTTCTCACAATAGGGTAGAGTCCAAAAGAATATTTCCATTTCACTGTATCGACAAGTGTTTTTGCTCTTCTCTCCATAGACTATTAATCAGGATTTATCTATTAGGGTCAGACATGTAAACCCCATCCACCTAGTCACATTTGCCTGTGATTACAGCATTGATACACTGAAGGACTCCAGTGTTTCTATCTCATACTTCTATATACATTGTTTCAATAATATCTTTAAAAGTGTTGTGAATTGAAACACATTCAGGCAGGTAGCATGTGATATTATTATAAGTATAATCTCTTATTGTATTCCAGCAATGCTTCAGAGCCAGCTTATATCAGGATCTTAGCACACTAATTACTATCAAATGCATATGTTTGATTTTTTTTCTCTGCATAAACGTTTTTCTCTGCATAAATGTGGCAGAAATGAAAATATGAAAGACCCCAAACCTGAAACTGTTTACTTTCACCAACCCCCCTCCCCCGCTCCAAAACAAAACAACAAATTGGAAACCACAATTTCTTTCAAACAGCAATCACATGTCTGGAGAGAAAAAAATCATTTAAAAACCCCCAACCTTTTTCACCCAAAACAGTTTTGACAACATTCATAAATTTTATTCTTATGCTATATAGCAGTTACACCACTGCTGCAGTTATCCATAGTACAGAAAACTAGTTAATTGAACTATGGAATTAGTCACTGATGTGGTTTATTTTGCCATTGTTCCAAATCCCCACCATGAGTGCTCCCCTGTTCTCCCATTATCACCTCCTAATAATTGGCCAGTACTGGATACTTTGACATTATTTGCATTCCTTTTGAAGTCAAGTATTAACAAGAGTTTATTATATTGAGAGGCAATCCATTGCCTAAGGAAAACAGCAAAGGTAGCAGGAGGTGAGTGTTCATGTTTAAGTATTAGAGATGTCACAAACACCACTATAAATCAAGCTGTTCATGGGGTGTCACCCGGGTTTTCTTATGTCTGTTTTATGGTGTATGAGGTCTTACTGAAAAGCCAGGGTTATGTTATATCCATTTATGTTGATTTTATCACTATATAAATTATGTTATGCTCTCTGTATATATATTTATGATTTTGGACCTAGTTTAGTCAGAGGAACTGAGGAAAATGGAGTAGGCAAAGCAGTTAAGTATTTCTTGCCTCATCACCAGAGCCATGAATATTACCACTCCGGAAACACAAGCAGAAGGAGCTATTGTTGGGATGAGAACCCATGGTTTTGTCTGCTATAATGGGAAATTCAACATCTCAATAGTGAAGGCATCTCAGAGTAATTGACCATTAGCTAGAGGAATTCCAGATGCTCCAGGAAAGGGAAAGCAAAACTCTAACACTCTTAGTTCAGAGATGATACATTTTATTATACCAACTAAGAAATGGCAAAAAACCCCACAATCTTTTTCTGCAAGCTTTCAGGCCCACACACCCTTCCTCAGGCTCAGGGATAATTAAAGATGGTAGAAGTCCCCATCGATAGAAACTAAATTTCATTTTTGCACAGAGGGAGCTGAAGATGGAAGTCTGTCCTTCTGGGTCAATGAGAGTGTCTTTGAGTTGCTCTTTGATGTGCAGATTGCCTTATTGACTAATTAGCTATTCAGTAAACATCTCAAAAGTCAGCATCTATGTATGTGCCCCTATTAGGCTGGATTAAACTAATGTACTCCATAGCAGGATAGTGCTTATAAATACAAGTATTATCTTGCTGTGGAGTAAAAAAAACCTTCTGCAGCAGCGCACATGTAGGCACTGCCCAATTGGCTGGTTCACAAGGGTGCTTCAGTGCCAGAGTTGCCTACCAATTAGCACCACACTGAAGATCCCTTATGCCCTAGTCATCTCCTCTGCAGCATGTTGATCCAGGGGCAGCAGCCCTGGGCTGGTGGGCTAGCCCTAGGGACCCCTGCCAGCTGGAACTGGTCTGCCCAGGTTGCATGTTCTGTGCCTAAGTGAACTGTAGGGTTTATTGCTGTGCAGTTAATTGCTCCCAGGTACATGTTCAAATGGCAAGACCAGGAGCAATTAATTCAAGAGCAATAAGCTCCACAATTTATTCAAGTGTGATAATTACACATGTAGATGCACCCATAGTGCACTTGAGATTAAAAAAATACAGAAGTATATATGAACTTTTTACTTTATCTAACTGTAAAATGTTTCACCATAGTTAACTATTAAAACAAAATGTTTTCAGTTTTAAGATACTGAAGTCTATCTTTGTTTCTGTAACTATTAAGTCATCTTTTACGCACTTTGTATGGACTTATTCATATTACCATGAGTTATGAGCTAGGTATTAAACTCAAGGCAAGATTCTCTACTGCCTTGCATTTTGTTCACCCAGCTATCCTATTAAAAGTTGGGTATAAGATACCACTAAATAAGAACGTACAGTCATTTTAACTTGTGCAAAATAGAAGCTAAATTTCACCAATATGCAAGACAGTAGATAGATACAAAATCAAATATTCAGGACCAGCAGTTTGCTCTTATTCTGTTATTACTTCATAGAGGCATAAGGATAGAGACTGCCACATATGTGGGTTTAAAGTGGTATGCACTAACCAAACACACTTTTGGTTTAATGTGGAAATGCTATATTTCTATTTCAGAACAACATTTTATTCATCTGTGGAATAGTAATAGGAATTAGAACTCAACAAGAATTTTCTGGAAAAAAAAGGGTTCACTGAAAAAATTGCTTCATAAACTGTTTCACAGAAACATATTACTGAAAGCAAGCTTCAAATGAACACCCAGGTAGAATTGCTTTCTAGAGTCTTTGGCACCCAATGCAATTACAGTATGGACTGTCCCAAAGGTGGATTTGCCAGGACCCCAGGGTCCTTGATTTCAGGAGGAAACCTGCCGGTTTATCTAGGGCTTCCAAGTTCCATACTGCAGATATGGGCAGCTGGGAGATCAATCACCAAGTTCAACTGTGGCTATCAGTTTTCCAGGCTTGGAGAACTGGAAACCTAGACAACCTGAGAGCCACAGCTGTCCTAGGAGCCTCAAAAAGTGGACTCCCACCAGCACAGTGTTAAACTAATAATAATAAAAAATAATAATAAAAATTAAAATGCACTTTCAGATTTCTCTGGTACATTTAGAGTACAAACAGATATCTGGACAGGTTAGGGGGAGGCTAGATTGCATCAAAATCACCACCTGATTTAACTTAGTTTGCCCAGATGTGGAGCTTATACTTCAATTCCTAGTTAGGTGGATCTAAGTGTGGAAGTTCAGGAAGCTAAAATAAGTCTAAAACTGGCTGACCCACTCTATGTTAAGTATACCTCTATGATTGTCTAATTTAGATTGGGTCTAGAGAGGCTGACCTAACTGAACTTCTGTACAGTTCCCAGCACAGCCCCAGTTCTGGGAAAGCCCAAGCACTGGCCCCAGCCCTGGGGATGCACTTTTACTACCTTTCTGGCAACAAACTATTTTAACCCCTGGCCCTTTGCCCCACCGTCAGACATAGACAACCCCAAATGATCTCTCCCTCCCCTCTATGGCCCAGCTGTGCCTCCCCTCCCCCCCCCAAGTCCATCAAATGTACCCCATCCCTCAGTCCACTGTCAGAACTGGTTTTACAAGTTCTTGGCAATGCCAGAAGATGAGGAAGTAAGTTGGGGTGAGGAAACTGTGGGCAGACAGGATGGGGGGTTTGGTTGACCAGAGAGTAGTTGTTCATTTGGGGGTGAGGTGGGTCAGGTGGGCTAAAAAATAGCCCCTGGTCCTGGGTCAGGGAGAGAGCTCTCTATTCCCTTAGGGCCCTTCCACCCCTCCCCCCTGCCAAGATGTTGCTAATCTTCCTGACCCCGCCAAACCCTCCTGGAGCCCAACTGCCTCTCTGTGGACCCTGCTTACTCCCAAATCGCTGATCCCTCCAGTGAACCTCAGTAGCCCCCTGAAACCTTCCAATCCACCCACAGAATCCTCTTGCCCCTCTGATCCCCCTGGTTCCCTCTGTGAATCTCACTTGCCCCTTAAATCCTCCTAATATCCACCCCAGAGCCTGCTTGCCTCCCCAAGTCCCCCACATCCCAACCTACCTTAGATTCCATAGCCATTTTTAACTCAATTGAACCTCCCCCTAATGTCCCCAAATGTCTCCACATACTGTTCTAAATGAAAATGTCTTATAGTATAACAGAAATATAATGGATTTAATAATAAGATTATGAGATTACTCATGGATTGAACAATCTAACTTTTGACCAGCTCAATAACAACATTTATTGAGAGAACCTTCCTTGATTGTCAATGAAGTTATTTATAGCAGTATCAGATCATCATTGCTCTCCCAGGGGAAACTACAAGTTTACAGATGTTCAGAATTCTTTTCTCCCAAAGCAAAAATGGCTGCTCCAGGAGAAAAAAAAGCCTTTGATCTGATATCCCACAGTCACCTCTTGGTTAAACTGGCTAACTGCGGTCTTGACGTCACCACGATCCACTGGTTGGGGAACTGGCTCTGCCGTAGGACCCAGAGGGTGGTGGTCAACGGGAACCAATCTTCTTGGTGCGCTGTGACCAGTGGGGTCCCACAAAGCTCTGTCCTAGGGCCTATACTGTTTAGCATCTACATCAATGATGTGGACACTGGTTTCAGAAGTGGATTGGCCAAGTTCACCAATGACACCAAACTCTGGGGTAAAGCATCCACACCTGAGCACAAGAGGGTGATCCAGGCAGATCTGGACAGACTCATGAAATGGGAAGAGAAGAACCTGATGGTGTTCAACACTGAAAAATGCAAGGCTCTCCACCTTGGGAGGAAAAACTTGCACCATGCTTATAAGCTTGGTAGTGCTACTCTGGTTAGCGCTACAGATGAAAGGGACTTGGGGTCATGGTTGACCATAAAATGAACATGAGTCTTCAGTGTGATGCTGCAATTAATAAGCGAGCAAAACACTGGCTTGCATCCATAGATGCTTCTCAAGCAGATCCTGGGACGTCATTCTCCTGCTGTGCTCAGCCTTGGTGAGGCTGCAGCTGGAGTACTGCGTCCAGTTTTGGGCTCCACAATTCGAAAAGGATGTGGAGAAGCTTGAAAGGGTGCAGAAGAGAGCCACACACATGATCAGAGGTCAGGAAAACAGACTTTATGATGAGAGGCTGAGAGCAATAGGGCAATTCAGCTTGGAAAAGTGCAGGCTCAGGGGTGATCTGGTGACTACCTATAAGCTTATCAAGGGTGCTTATCAGGATCTGGGGGAACAACTGTTCACCAGAGCCCCCCAAGGGATGACAAGATCAAACAGTCACAAACTCCACTGTGACTGGTTCAGGCTGGACATAAGAAAACTTCTTCACTGTCCGAGCCCCCAAGGTTTGGAACAGACTGCCATCTGTGGCGGTTCAAGCACCGTCTTTGAACGCCTTCAGAACACATTTGGATGCTTATTTTGCTGGGATCCTATGATCTCTGCTGACTTCCTGCCCCTGGGGGAGTGGGGGTGGAGCTGGATTTGATGATCCTCTGGGGTCTCTTCCAGCCCAAATGTCTATGGAAAATATGGAAAATCTATGAAAAAATAACTTGGAACAACCTTGAGTTAAATTACTCCTGGGAGAGTTTCTTTTGAGAAAGAGAAAATGTATATACTTGTTCTGTTCTGAGAGAAGCCACAGCACGGTTCTCCCTGGCAGTGAAACAGTGGGTGTGTCTCTATGCAAGATGCTAAATGTGCAGTAGAAATGTGCTGTAGACTACTGCACATTAGCGCATTAGCACAGCTTTTGCTATGATGTGCTAAAGTACAGTACAATTAGTCTACTAAAGGACTGTGCTGCAGTGCTACTGAGCCGTAGTGCTGGTTACTGTGCATTGAGTTAGTGCAGGTACTAAACTTAATGTGCAGTAACAACAGCAATAAATGCATGTGTAGGCACACCCATTGTATCATCACTGGATTCTGCATCTCTAGCAGAGCAGAAAGCACAACGCACCCCTTTCAAAATCTCACATTGTGCTTCAAGGAGACAAAGACTGTTCCTGCGCAGTTTGGGTCAGCTAATCAGGGCTGTCCAGTGCACTGCCACTATGTTTCATAGTTTCATAGTAGCTAGAGTTGGAAGGGACCTAGGTAGATCATCTAGTCCAACCCCCTGCCTTGGCAGGAAAGAGCACCGGGGTCAGATGACCCCGGCAAGGTGCTCATCTAACTTCCTTTTAAAA
>NW_017728912.1:1449453-1450464 GCF_001723895.1 Crocodylus porosus | reverse complement strand
CCAGCCCTCCTAAAGTCTAGGGCTGTTGCCTTGCTGCAGCCCTTTGCCACCTTACGCTGGATGGTGAATTCCAGCAAGCGATGATCACTGTCTCCAGGCCAGCTAAGCGAGTCTGCACAGCATGCTGAGATGTGTGCAAATGGACTCCCCTGGCTGCAAAGTATCAGCATTACAAGCTCCTTCTCTTAAAGGTCTCAGGATTCAGATGTTTGTTCAGGTATCACCAGATAAGATTTTCTGTCAGGAAAAGAAACCTGGGTCAATTTTCCCAGATTATTTGAATATTTATATGCAGCCTAACTGAGCAACATTTCAGATCTATCATGAGGAAGTATCTCTCAGACTACTAGGGAATATTTGTCTCCATCTTAGTTTGCCACTATACATTAATTTTTTTTAACCCACATGCAGTTTCCTTGTCTTAGTAAAAACCCTTTTGGCCAACGTGCTCTGCCAAAACATAGAGTTCTTCCTCATCACTGATTCTACCACCTACCGTTCTGGTGTTAACATCCTACACGCTCAAGCTCTCTCCTGAAGAAGTTCCAAACTGGCCAATATCAGTGAGGAATTTCGGGAGCCACATGGGTCCCACATAACAACTTGTATTGCAGCTGTGGATGATGATACACATTTTTGACAAGTGCCCTCTATCAAAACTTGAGGTTGATTTGACCACAATAAATGCTGCCAATGAAGCAGCTGTCAATTAGCCTGGCAAAGGGACATAGGCACTAGGCAGTTAATTGTTAAAATGGCCCTAAAACAGTCATAAATTATATTTGAATTCAGTTTAAGAACCATGTACATTAAAGGCCATTTTTAACTATGACAGCACACTAAAAAAGCTAAAAACTTTCAGGTTCTGTATCTTTAAAGTCTCTGTAGCAGTTTATGGGGATTAGATTCACTAATTTAAATAATACTACTTGTGTAAGGCTTGAAGGATTATCACTTTAACCCATTTGTTAAAGCTAAGGACCATCAACTTTAGGTTATGTATAGAAAAAA
>NW_017728912.1:1423725-1449442 GCF_001723895.1 Crocodylus porosus | reverse complement strand
AAAAAACATTTCCTGAGGTATTGATACTGGAACCATCAATATTATATTATCTTCTGCCAATGATAATTGCATTTAAATAAGGCTGTTTTCAGCTGTACTTGAAAGTGTGAATCCCATACTAGTGTTCCTATGACCTGTCTCCTCATAAATCAGAAGCAAGCTTGAAAGTGCACCAAGCAGCCATGCTGCCCATCAAATATTTTGCAAGACTTAGAAAGGATTCAGATCTCTGTTGAAAGACAGAAAAAAAGAATATTCTCCTTTTCAAATTACCATCTCTAACTCTAACCATCCCATGGGAACCGTGCATTCCAGCTCCATTTTCTCATCTGACAGCCTACCATTTCTGTCACTACTAGTAATAACATGGCTAAGAATGAACCACCACTGAATTGTATTTTGGAAATATTACCCTGAATCACAAAAATTGGGTCTGCCAAATCAAAATGTAACTTCATAAAAAAGAAGGGCACAATTGTGACACCCACTTGATACTACCTGCTAACAACCTTATGTCCTCTCTTTCACTAGAGTAACTGGGTCTTTTGGATCTTGTTCCTTATAGGCGGGGGGGGGCGGCAGTGTGGAGGGGGGTAACCCTTGGGTCTGAATATTCTCCTACTAGTGTAACCATACATTACTCTATACATTTAGTTAAGAGTCAAGGTGGAACATAAATCTGAGGTTTGACCCAAATCCAAATGCCAGTATGCATCTAAAGTCTGAGTATGCTACTATTTCATTTATGACTGTTATTCCATGTATCCCTTACAAAGCCCTGCTGATTTTTCTGAAAGCTTTATACTTTATCTGCAACATGGATCACAAATAAATTGCTTCCCTCTGCATGGGCATCTCAGACAATGTTTCAGTTCCTTTCTATCATCTCAGAGTCCAAATTACCACTGTCAATTATAGATGAAAGGCAGGTGAGATCAAAGTCTTCCCCCACTCTTGCTACTGTTGCATCTGCTGCAGCAACAGAAGAATTGCAAAAAACAGATTTCTCTAAGCAGAAATTGCCTGACTTATTTTGACTAAATCCCAGGACATTTTAACAAAAAGATCATCTTGGTAGTGTTGCACTATTGTACAGCTGATAATGGAGTGCATTTAAAAGCTGCTTGTAAATGGCAAGGAAATTAGAAGCAGGTGAATAGGGCATTTTACAAAGAGTAATTTAATGATCCTCCTCAACATTTCACAGATATTTTACCTAGCACAGGAAATAGTGGTGAATCAGATCATTTCTGGGTGAGAGAGTACAAGGGGAGGAAAGGTAATGAAATTACAGGGTCATATCTGAAACCATGAGATACATATTGAAGGTTAAAACCTAATACCAATGAACTCACTTGGGGTTTTGTCATTTATTTCAGAGGGGCTAGTATTACTCCCTGGAGGTTCATACTTGTTCAGACTTTTGGTATCTTTTCAGAATTAAAAAATATACATTTGAGTAAAACTAAGAACACTTTACTAAACAAGTTCCTGTGTCAGCAATCAGATTCTAAAAACCATTTCTATTAATTAAAAAATGAGAACATGCATATACTTAACATTAACTCAGAGCAACTGGAACATAAACCTTTGCTTAAAGTAGAGAGTGTACTTGAACATTCAAATCACCTAGGCTGTTTCAGGCTGGCAATGTGCATTCCTTTACATTAATATTAGTGTGTGTGTGTGTGTGTGTGTGTGTGTGTGTGTGTATCACTGGGAAAAAAAATTCCTGGACATAATAATAATCAGAAACATATTGACCTGTGAGAGAGTTCCTGTGAGGAAGCATGGAAAATATGCAGCAGTTATCACTAAAATTAAGGTTCTAGTACTAAAAAATTAACATACATACCTTGCCAAACTCATCATCACCAAAAGAAAACTTCCTATGACCCAAAGCACATGTAATGGATCCAGATCATGCCGGGACAAGAAATGTAAAACCTGCACATCTCCACTACTCCCACAATAACTACACCTTGCAACAGAACCATCATCATTCCTGGATCTTAAACCTGCACCTCCAGAAATGTAATAGATCTCATCCAGTGCACCAAATGCCCTTATGGAAAATATGTAGGAGAAACCAAACAACAACTGTGTACCAGAATGAACGCACACTGGAAATCTATCAAAGACAAAAATACCCAATTACCTGTGGGGGCACAGTTCTCACAAGACAACTACTCTCTCTCCAATCTCTCAGTTCTAATCCTCAAAGGAATTTTACAAAACACCTTTCATAGACAAGTCTATGAAATTCACTTCATAAATCTACTGGACACAAAAAATCATGGATTAAATATAGACATTGGATTTACGGCACATTACAACCTGCCTGCCTGACATCCAGTGACAGATAACTTCTCTTCATTTTACCAGCTACATTCTAGCACCAGGTCAACATTCCTCCCTTGCCCCCCCTCTCCTCCCCAATACACCTACCTGTTTCTCACCTATTATCTCCCATGGCCTCTGATCCTTACTGCCATGCATTTGCATTTTCACAGAGCTGCATTTTGCATATTGGCTTCTTTTTCCATCCAGAAGAACAGAAAACACCATCCCATCAGACTCTCCCTATGCTTGAAGAAGGGTGTTTGTGCCCAAAAGCTTGCAAAGAATAATTTTTCCAACTATTTAGTTGGTCTAATAAAATATATCACATTTACCCAAAGAATCTTGTCTGAACATGCATAGCAATTTGCGCTTGTCTGCTCTTTAATTTAGCAACTTTTGTATAAGGATGTCTACCCGGTAGTGAGTCTGATCCTCTAGGGAATTTTTAATTTAAGCATTATGATTTGGTTCCTGCCACCTGCTTGTTGATATCATGGGTTTTAGTGATTAATCTTTTGGGTGGTTAAGCTGTTAGGGAGGAGAGGCAACAGAAAAGAGAATTTCCACTAAATGCAACATCCTTCTGTTATCAGTTGCATATTTATTCTGAGGATCCTGGAAATATAGAAGTAAAGGTAGTGCTCATTTACAAAAGACTATAAGGGAAATAGTCCACTCTATTGCTGACATCTCAATTAGCACAGTAGTAGTGCATGTAATGCATATCTGTCACTAAGTTGCAATTAATTCTGAATCATCATCAGTCATTCTGTCTTTTATTAAAGATAGTGAAAGCAGCAACAATAACTAAAGAGACATTTCAGGACCAGCTCTTTTGCATGCCACAGTACCAAATTGCTGTTCTAATATCATTTATATAATAAATTTCACTCCAAATAAATAGATTCGTATCAAAATTTTGAAACCAAGCCTAATTATTAAAGTGAATTTGGGGTTAACTTGGCTCTTGGTATAGAAGTGACAGCTTTGTAAGCATCCCTTGCTTTTGCAAATGCTTTTAATCTTGTTTGTGATAACCTAGAGAAGACAGAAGTTTTATGTAACTTCATTTCAAAGGCAAGGCATATCTGTTCTTTTTCCATAGATCTGTAAGGTATAATTGTACATCTGAAACCTTTTCAAGAAGAGCGTAATGTGCCTCAACACATGTTTATTAAAAATGTAGCTACTGAATTGAATTTTATACTCTAATTAGACTAGTTGAGAGAGTGAGCAAAAGGGGGCTGAGTTTTGATCTCTCCAAAATTGAAAATAATTCTACTTCTTCCACTGCAGTGATTGTAGATTTACACCCAGGCAAATGAAATCAGAGTTTGGCTTTTAATGACTGACACTGTTCAAGAAGAACTCGAGAGAATAAAAACAGGTAATGGTGTTCCACAGCATCTCACTATAGTGGCCTGCTCTATTTTAGACCTTGACAGGTTGTTAGCCATGTAAGAGCTGCACTTTATAGGCTTTGGTTATAGTTATAATATGGTTACTTACACACACACACACACACACACACACACACTTACTTTGGTTAGCATATAAGGTGCAAATCTACCCTTCCTTTCACTAGGAGGTTAAACCAAATAAATCAGGTAGCCTCAGGACAGTGAGCCCAAGTCCTAGCTCTGTTGTGAGTTCCATTCCTACAGGAGAGGAACCAATAAAAACAATTTATTCTAAGAATACCACTTTAAAAGATGGTGTGTCTTTACATGTCTAGCCCAGAAGCCTAAAAGCTAGACAACTTTCCCTATGTCATGAACAACTGCCATGTCAATTGAGGATGTATTCCTGCTGCTTTCAGTTTCATCCCAGTGGAGTGAATCTATTTTTTTTGCAGTGAAACTTAAGATGTAAATAATACTAGGTGATGGGAAAAACAGAGATTTGAGGAAAGGGAAGGGTGAGAATTAACATTCAGCCTCCGTAAAGTATGACAACTTAATGGTGTTTAGCATTCTTAGAGTATTTAGCATTATAGTTTGCTTGCCATTTCTTTGACTTTGCTCCCATGCACCTCAGGTGACAAAAAATTCCACGTGATGACTGTTAGAATGATGGTAGGAATACGCAGCACTACTCTTTAATAAGCAAACCTAAATACTGGAAGTGATCTTGGGCACACCTTACATGTACATGAAAATGTTACGGTTATGGTGCTTGCTGGCTATGCTACATGGCTTTTTAATGTTTGGTATGTACAAAGTAGGAGCAAGTGCCTAGCAAAGTCTGATGTGGCACGGACAGAAGTGTAGGGTCTGACTTTCTTGTCTACTAATGAAATGTTCAGCTCCTTTGAAAGAAAGAGCTTTAATCAGTCAAATTATTTTGCCCCTTTCTATTTCTAAAGTCTCTATTTCATCTCCAGTATGAGAGACAAGGTTCTTTGGGTGAATCTGGTATCTTTTGACCAACTTAAATCGTTGGAAAAGTTTTTCTTACCAAGCTTTCAGGTTTAAAAACCTTTTGTCGGGCTGACAAAGTGTTTTAAAACTGAAAGGTTGCTAAGAAAAAGCATCCAGCTGTTTAAGCTGGTCTAATAAAAGATATCAGATTCACTCAAAGAATCTTGTGTGCCTGCCTATGTCCTTAAACCAACATGGCTACAGCCTACATCTCCAATATAAGGCACACATAAACTCATATTTTAATTACTGACTTTAATGGGGATTACCTTTATCTAATGCATTCTAGAAGTTAGCCACCTTCAACAGGTATTGATAACAGGTATTGATAAACATTTTAAGAAGTCAAAATAACAGTGAAATAAAATATTCAGGAGATCATGCTGGTTTCATCAATACTCAACTTTATTTTGGTTAAAGTATAGAAGTAATTTCCCCCCTATTCATTATTAATCTGTGTTGGAAATTAAACAAGAGTCCTTAACTATAACTACTTAGTGTCCATAAATAGAGAAAAAGAACTGAATAGTGTACAATTCAATTTTTACAAGCTTTCAGGTTTTTGCATGCGTAAGTATTCAAAACAGTATCACAAATATCACTACAATTAATTTTTAATTTCTAAAATATTATATAATGTTGTGAAAGAATTCCAATTTTGGGGAACTTTAAAACTCTCAGAAGAAATACAACTTATTCATTTCCTTACAAATATAGTGTCCTTATGTGGCTGAAGTGTAACAAAATAAATAAATAAATAAAGATAGCAAGCTAATCATAAATCTTTCATTCAATTTTCACTAGTTAGCAGACCTGATTCTTTGATCTGTCTGGGTGTGGTTAAAAAAAGGAGTGTGAGAAAGGCGTACCTTTCTATGGGGGATTTTTAAGCCAATCCAAGCTAAGCAACAAGAAGGATAGGGGTCCATCCCCCACAGAACTTTGGGCAATCTCAAACCTAATTTAACTTACGTCAGTATCCCACGGTGCCAAGCAGCTCTTTCACTAGCCTAGGATCCTTGAAATATGGATTTTTTTTCCTAGAAGGAGAGCTAGTATAGGAATGATTACCCTATGCTTCTGAAATTCCCAGGCATAGATATTTGTTTGAATATTTTCATGCTTTGAACCACTCCTCATTTTTTTCTGCACTATGGCAAACTCTAGAGAATGAAAAGTTTTTTAAAAAAAAAGCCAAACTTACACCATTGTCAGAATCTCTTAAAGATCAGTGAATAAGAATTGTGGTAAACTAAAGCTCAACTCCCTGTCTTGCATCAGGAATATCAGGAATGCAAGCATGGGTGAATCCAGGATTTCAGAGAGCAGGGTGTGGGACCAGCAACCTGCATTTCAGGGGTGACTGAACCCTGGTCCACAGCATCCCTTCTGTTTTGCAGGCACACTGTATTGTAGTTGTGGCAGTAGTGATTTTTTTAAAGTCCTTCAAGCAGGTAAAACTCTTTTCTTTTCTCCCCTCCATGCTCAGTTGCATACTCCTTCCCTTCCCTTCTTATTTTCCCTCTCCGCCGCCCACCACTGTCACTGCTCCCAGCAGAGTCAAAGGCAGAGACAGTCCAGATCCACAGCCATGGCAGTGGAGGCCTTTGGCAGGTTTCGTTCCCCCTCACCTGATCCCAGGCTGGCAGGGAATTCTTCGGGTGATCAGGCACGGAGGGGGCCTGATCTGCCTCTGCTGTTTCTGTCCCTGACTGAATCTGGCTCCATGCAGGAGCTAGTTGGATCAAGCAGGAACAACTCTGGAGATCCCCAGCCACTCCCATCCCTTCTCCCATCCTTGGGACAGCCAGAAAACAGTGGCAGAGGTGGGCAGAGGAGGAAAGAGGAGGGAAAGGAAAGAGAGGTGCTGCTGAGCACAGAGGGGAAGAAAGGGACACATTTTTATTTGCTCCATCACTTAAAAAAAGTATTTAGCTACTTCTCCCATGGTATGGTCAACTGAAAAGTGGGGATGGGAGGTTCATCCATGTCACATAACTCCCTCTGGATCTGACCCTGGATTCTATTCTTTTTTCTCTTATACCCCAACTGTGCTGAATTATGCTTGCTCCAGGGAAGAGGAGCCAAGCCCACCCCAGCCCGGGAAAAGGGATGTCACTTGAAATGCGTAAAAATTTCCACATGTCCACCATCTTAGCCCCTCCTCCCCAGCAAAAATAAAAGCTGCCAGCTATGTCTTGGGGTACCCCTTTCTTATTCCCTCCTGCTGGAAATGTCACACCTAATGTAAATAATTAAATATGAATTTACTGTAGGTCCTAATGATTAGGACATCTAGGTGAGATGCAGGAAGCTAAGGTTCAATCCCCTTCTCTATTTCAGTCTCCTACACTGCAGGTCAAGTGCTTTAACTGCTAAAGTTTTTCTCTTTTATGGGATTAGGCTGGGGTTTTACACTCTAACCAGAAATCCTATCCTTGTTAAAACTTGTACAGATGTTCTGACAGACAGCTTCAATTTTGATGAACTGACATTTATGATAAGCCCTTTCATCAGAAAGTTCCTGTCCATCTCAATTCCCAGCTAGCTGGATTTTCAGGGTTTTTTTACATTGGCATATTGACATAAAAATAAGACTGCCACAGAAAGGAAAACTATCCCTAGCCTTTTATTTTCTACTTCTGCACCATATTTGTGAGGTGACCACAGCGTGTTTATTTTTTTTAATAAGGTGTATCTTTTGTAATTGTACTGCAATGATGGGAAATACTGTTGGTTTTAGTGGTTTCCAATGTACCTCCTTTCCTATTGATCGCTAAAGGAATATAAAAACGAATGAGAGGATGCTAGCATCTACTGATAATTGTCTTCTCCCTCCAAACTACTCACTTGTTTTAATCTGTGTCTCTTTGCCTTCAGTAAGAAAAAACAGTGCATTAATTCACATTTTAAAGGTTATTTTAAGAAAATTAAAAAAAAAAAATTCTGGCAAATCTAAATGTAGGACCTGTTAGATTTCTGGTATGACATACCATCAACTACTGCTAAAACTTCATCCTGGAAAAAAAAAATCTCAGCACTGTCTTACAAGCTGAACCATAATGTGAAGGCTGACATTTACTCACTAGATTTCATTAGAAGAAACTTTAATTTAGCACATGGATTCCATCCCTTGTAGTGACCCAAATGTTTTACTTTCTGATAATATTTTTGCAAAATGATAACCTTGGCCTTGAAACACAGATTTGAATCTTCATGGTATTCTTTCAAAAGTGTTACTGAAAAAACATGTAATATTTCAGATGTTATATGTAAAAAGACAGTCACCATGAGTAAAATAGGTACATTTTTGTTAACTAAGGGAGCCATATATTGCTCTCCAACCTCAGTCCGTCTATGTAATGTTTTTCTTTGTACATGCTTTGTAGAACAGGTAGAAAGATTCATGAACTTATCACGTGGGAGATAATGCTGTGAATCTGCAGTATATCTGTGCTTTAGTGATCTCTGGCTAACAAGTAGCCCTCAATGGCGTATTACCAACCAGTCAAAAACTTAGAGCAGCTTCAGAGCTTCTTTGACTTGTTCTCCAGACAGTCTTATGCAATTGCAGGTAAAGGTCTGATTGGATCTAATGTAGAATCCACGCAATAACACCTCCTACCATGCAACATGTACATGGCAGGAGGTGCAAATGTGTTATATCTAATCTTGCCTTATTGCTGCTGTAGGAAGAACCTGATCCTGGGCTCCCTTTGCATCAGCAAATAGCAGGCAGGCTTTTTGCCACAGGGTCCCAGCACATGTGTACATGTAGCTAGGATGGAGAACCCCCACACCTGAGAGGGGTTTTGGCCCCAGCTGCACTACACATGGCTGGGACCGAGATCCCTCTCAGGTACAGGACTGTTGGTATAGCTGTGACCAAACTGTGTATGTGGTGCAGTTGGGACCAAGAGCCACATCAGCTGTTGGACTCAGCCTAAACAGCTGTGGGGTGTTGCTATGGTCTCCTAGCCACCTAGGTGCATGAAGGGCCCCAGGGCTGGAGGATCACAATGGCTGGGAGATCTCAGCAGCTGCATTCTCCCAGCAGCAGACTCCCTACATGCACAAATTAAAGCCGGTTGGACCTTTTTAAGGAGTGATAGTTAATTTGCATGTTTAACCAGCCTAAATGTATTGCACAATTAACAAAGTAACTGTGCAATAGATACAATGTGTAGAGGGGGCCCTAGGAACAAACCATAAAGATGATTATCAGGGATCCTGGTTTAAAAATGACAAATTCTGACAAAAACCCACAAATTTTCTGATTTAAAACCCTCAAAACCCATGTTATTTCTTGATTAAAATGAGCCACCCCTATACGTATAGATATCAGTTGAACAAGATATTTTATTGATATAGTTACAGTTTTAAAACAATTTGGAAGCCTACCAGGGCCTCAATCACTACAATAAAATAAATTCTAAATACCTATAAATGCTGATGTTTGATTTTGGGTTTTTTATCATGGAAAATCAGAGCTACCCCTGCCCTGTTAGCTCAATGGGATGCAAGTTCAGCTGCGGCTGTCATTCCCTCCCCCCTCCCCCATTTTGGGGCACTTAGCAGCCCTAATATGCTGGTGCCCTGCACCTGCCCATGCCATTGCATGCCTAATTCCCTCCCTCACTATGAGGGGCTCAATTCCCCCCTAGCCTCAATCCCCACCCCCACCATGGTGCCAGACTTACCTGCGGGAAGTGCTCTCCAGGCTGCCTGGTGGCCAGGTGCATGTGAACACTTGCACATGGCACCCCCTGCTGATTGCCCATGTCCCGCTCCCCACAGCCACTTACAGGCTAGAGCTCTGCCAGCCTGCAAGGGAAAACCCACCATTTCCTGGATTTTTCAACTTTAATGGAGAAAATCTGGGGTTTTCTCCTTGAAGTAAGAAAATCCCAGGTTTTCTCCTGAAAATGAAAAAATCTGGGTTTTACTGCGTTTTTCCATGGTAAAGTAGAAACCCAAATTCCTGGTGATTATAAACTTAGGGTGCCCCACATCAGCTGTACTAAGCAGAGCTCTACCAAAAACAGAGCCTCAAACTTCCTAATTTGTATATATATATTCACGGCAAGTATTTTGTACTGCACTAACTGTAGGCCTGATTCAAAGCCTACTGATGTTGTAAGAAAGGTTTCCATTGACTTCAGTGGGCTTTGGTCCAATGTCAGTCCTAGCTTAAATCATTATAATACTGACCTAGTCATATAAACATGCTATTCCTAAACAAAAAAGTACTAAATGTAACTGAAAAATAAACAATGAAGTGATTCTTTGTTTAATTGTCATTTTTACTATTACACACTGGCAGTATTTTCAGTGCATGGCAGTAAAATTATTGTTAGACTAGCTTGTATAAAGCAAAAAAGAATCTGCCATAGTTGAAATAACTAAATAACTAGAAAAGTTTGAATTTCCATACATTTGTAAACAAACAAATAACACTTTTATAGTCATGAAAATCTTGAGTCCAACAGATAAACCGTAAATGCATCAAAACTGTATGTTGAGAGTGGGAATTCTTTCTGGGTGACATTAACAATAACACTTGCACAAACTCTAGCACATTTTAAATTAACATATTTTTTCTTTTTCCCTAGTTTACAATGCATACAAAGTGCTGATATAGTTCATAGAGATGCTCATATAAGGCAACAGAAACAGGCTGAGCATTAAGTTTATCCCAACATATGGGATGTGAAAAAGAAAATCTCACCCTATGTATCCACCATCCCAGAATTAAGATGAAAGAGTATGGTTTAAATTAGAACTGCAGAATGAGCAAGCCCCTCCACTTCATTTGAAACAAGGTCTGATCCTTACCCATTTATTTGCCTTTTGGGCTTATGTGTCCATTCATGTTGCTGTTACTTGTTAAGTTTATCTTGTTGCTTGATTTGAATGAGAGGAGACTGGCGATGACATTGTTTCTGCCTTGTCTCCCGTGCCATTCTGCAGCAGTTAGTTAAAGCTGTTACAAAGAAGCTGCAGTCTGTTTACAGGAAACATTCGGCTAGATTTCTTGCATATATATGTATATACACATTCACATATAACATTGGATGGGTGTACAGACCAGTACAGACAATTGCAGTTTTAAATAAGTTTCAGGCAATTCCTAAAACAGTAATGCTAATGAAGAAGGCACAAGACAAAGAAACTACAGTCTATTGAGGAATATATGAAAGAGCCATATCAATTTAGAATCCTTTAAATATATCAGTGTAACATAGAGTGGTTGAAAGGACATTAATCTGTTAAATGCTTTTGTAGCAAGTCAGGCTTCTATTCAGTTTTCTATTCTAGTTAATGCAGATTGTTATATCATGTTCATTGTAGTGGTATCTTTGAATCTTATGTTGTTATATTAAGCAACAAGCCCACAAGACAGATTTTTTTGTTATGTTATTTATCTCTTCCTCTCTCTGGGGGAGGGAGAACAAAGTGAGCAGTGTTCCCCACCTCCCCTCCTTAGATTCTATGGAGACTATACTATATGCTCATATAAGCAAGAGGTATGGTTAAAGAATTGTGCCTCACAGCTAGGAGAAGAGGTGTTGATGTTTTGCAATAATTCTTGTTTCCTAAAATGTAGAGGCCCATACATGATTAAATAATGCCTCTCATCTTAATGGAAGGCATTAGTTGGGTGGGATGAGGGTAGGGTGCGGAGAGAACAGATGCTGCATTGTTTGCAGGAGTTATGATGATTTCATTGATTTTAAAAAATATAAATGAAACATGATCACACACACATACACATTTAGAACCAAGTGCAGCCATTTAAATGTTCGAAACAGGATATTTACAGATGCTGTGGCACATTAAACAAAACATAATCCTGATTGGGCTGGCTCTTATCCCAGGGTTCATAAACAGAAATGGAAGATCTGAGATGGATAGCAGAGAAAAAGGGGAGGTGAAATGACAAAGTAATTCTAAATGCATTATTGGGTCATTACGCAGATAAGCCAATCCTTTCCTTTACATCGTTTTGCTTCTGGTATCTCATTTATGTTGTCTACTCTGGAAACAGAAATTAATCAGCAGTTGTATTGATGGGAAAATGTCAATCCCCTTGCTTGTTCCTCTATTCTCTCACTTGTCCACAAAAGCCAATTCCAGCTATTCCAAAAATCAATTTAATCACTTGTGGCTCCTCAAATCACTAGTAACTCAGCAGAGATTTCACATTGTTTTCTCACTCTTCCCACCACACCTACCTCTCTTTGACCTATTCTTGTAGGGTTAGTCTCAAGCTACCCTTTGGTTGTCTTATAGGTTGAATAGAATTCAGCCTTAATTGGACCTCTGTTCCTTTGCTATGGTGCAGAACAAGATTTGCCCTTTAAGTCCTTGTTCAGCAATTGGGTAAAGTGAGAAGGGAAGGGCAATAGGAGCGGAAGAGCTATTCCTTCAGTTAAAATAAGTAGAATAGAGGCAACAATTACTTGTTTTCCTTTCCTCATTAGAGATATATCTTTCTTTTCCACATGGGCCTAGTTTCATGAATGGAAGCTAAAGAGTTCAATGAGCACTTTTACTGATTCCACTTGTATGAAAAACTTTATAACATGTCATTAATGTACACATTTATATATATAAACCAGCTATTTGCAAACACAGGTAAGTTCAGTAGGTCATATGCATATGGAAATACCTAATTCACACTGACAAATGCACTTGTAAAACTAGGTATATGTTTGTATGCAAGGATGCTGGAGGACATCGTGCTTTACTTTTCAATATTTCTGTCCCTGGATACTGTTTTGAAACACTACTTTTTCAGGTGATATCTCTTATCATTTAGAAGGTTAGAAAAGGTGGCAAAGAATATCAACCAACAGCCAAAGTATCCTGATTTACATTCAGTGTAACCTTCAGGCATAAGTTTGTCTTCTTCAACAGGCACTCAGGAGAAGTTAGATATCCTGGAAACAGTTTTCTACCACAAATTTATTTTTATTCATGGAAGGATGAGCACACATGGTGCGGAACAGCGCACAGGTCAGGTCGATGAAATTCCAAAGGGGGATGTTATTCAGATTCTATACTATTTTGAAGTGGATAGTAGGGAGGCAAGAAATCTAACTGTGCACAATAGTGAGGATAAGTCAGAACAGCTAGAGCTCCAAAGAAATAGCATGAGCAAAAACAGGAAGCTGTGCAAGGACAAAATGTATAAGTGCTTCTACACAAATATCATAAGCCAAAAAGATAAGATGGATGAACTAAAATACCTGGTATTAAATGGTGACTTTGACATAATGGACATCTTAGAGACATGGTGGGAGGACAATAATCAATGGAATGCTTTTCTAACAGGTTACAACCTATATAGGAATGACAGAAGGGTGTTCCGGTAGAGGAGTAGTACTGTATATTAAAAAAAAAGTCTAGATAGTAACAGCATAAAAATCTTAACTGAAGAGAAAACTACCATAGAATATGTGCGGGTAGAAATTCTGTACTTGAATAGAAAGAATATAGCAGTAGGATTGTACTACCAACCTCCTGATCAGGCAGGTGAAAGTGATTATGAAATGCTCAGGGAGATTAGAGATGCTGCTAAAATAGGGCAAGAAATAAATAATAGGAGACTTCAAATATCTCTGCATAGACTAGGCCAGAAGTTCCCAACCACTGGGCTGTGGCCTGGTACCTGGGCATTGCGGATTGGGTGCAGGATCGTGGCATGACCTCCCTGCTTGGAGCCCCATCTGTCCTCCCAGGCAAGCTGCTTCCAGGGTTAAAGCTGGGTGGTGTGGGAACCCTAGGAGGGAGGTAGCCGGCTCCGCATTCCCCATCCCGTTCCTGCCAGGCCGCACTAAAAAAAGGGTTGGGAACCACTGGACTAGGTGACTACTTCATCATGGTGTGATGTAGAATTAAAATTTCTGGATGTGATAAATGACTGCTCTCTAGAACAGCTCATCTTGGAACCCACAAGAGGAGAAGCAATTTAGACCTAATCCTGCTTCATGACTTTTCTGTTGGAGAGACACTCTGACATAGAAATCAAAACAGAATCACATTCAACATTCTAGTGGAAGGGACCATCCCAAAAAAGTCCACCACATCCATATACAGCTTTAGGAAGGGAGATTATACAAAATGATGAAGTTAGTTAGAAATAAATTTAAAGGAGTAGCCAAAAACGTTGAAAGCCTGCAGACTTCTTTGAAGCTGTTTAAAAATACCATATTAGAGGTTCAGAATATGCGCATACCACACATGAAAAAGGGAATCAAGCAGAGCAATAAAACTCCTACATGGTTTAATAGCATTGTTAAGCAGACTACTGAAAGCAAAAATAAGCATCCTTCAAAAAATGGAAGTCATGCTCAAATGAGGAAAAGAGGAAAACTTACAAACTGCCAGGTGAAAAGTAAAAGCAAAATAAGGCAGGCCAGAAAAGAATCTGGGGAGTGTTCAGCATCTTTTTTAAATACATGAGAAGCAGAAAGACAACTAGAGAATTGGTGGAACCAATTTACTTCAGAAGATACTGAAAAAATGCCCATCTTCCTAGTAGATGTGTCTGAAGAGCTGGACCACATTGAAGTGACAACAGAGGAAGTTTTAGAACAAATCACTTCACTAAATGCCAGTAAGTCCCCAGGAGCAGATGACATTCACTCAAGAGTTCTGAAGGAACTCAAAGGTGAAATTGCAGAACTGCTTGTGTAGTATGCAACCTATTGTTACAAATGGCCTTTGTGCCAGAGGACTGAAAGTTTGTCAACATAACACATATATTTAAAAAGGATTTCAGAAGTGATCCTGAGACTTACAGACTCATAACTCTCATTTCTCTCAATGACAATTTATAGAATCTATAATAAAGAATAAATCAGCAGTCACATCAACAGATCTGCTGGGGAAGCGGCAACATGATTTTTTTAAGGAGAAATACTATACCAGAAATATGCAAGGAGTCCTCTGAGGGTGCTAACAAGCATGTGGAGAAGTGGAATCCAGCTGATATAATATATTTGGACTTTCACAAAGCTTTTAACTGATCCCTCACCAAAGTTTCTTAAAAAACCTGCATTGTCAAAGATTGGAAAGAAGGTTCTTTTATGGATTGAGAGCTAATTAAAAGGAAGCAAAGGGTATGGCTGAATGGTCACCTTTTGGGAGAAAGGGAAGTTAAAATTGAGATCCTGCAGGGATCTATACTGGGCCAAGTTTTATTCAAAATTTTTGTTAATGACCCAAAAATGGGGGTGCACAATGAAATCTCCAAGTTTGCAGAGGATGTCAAATTATTACAGGTAATTAAGTTGCAAGCTGATGGAGAGGAGCTGAAGAAAGCTTTACCTAACCTAAGTGGGTGGGCAAAAAAATGGAAGATGAACTTCGCCGAGAAGAAGTGCAAGATAATGCACTTGGGAAAAAGTAACCTCAACTACATGTGCACAATGCTGAGCTCTGAACTAACTGTTCCAACTCAGGAAAGTGATCTTGGAGTCATTCTAGATAGTTCTCTTAACATGTCAGTTTTATGTGCAGCAGTGATCAAAAAAGACATTTAAATGTTGGATATCATTAAGAAGGGAGTTGAAAATAAAATGGAGAAAGTCATTATGCTGTTATAGAAATCCATGGTGCGCCTATATCTTGAATACTGTGTGTAGTTCCTATATCTCAAAAAGGATGTAGTAGAATTAGGAAATGTGCAGAGAAGGGCAACAAAAATGACCTGAGGCATGGAACAGTTGTCATACCAGGAGAGACTAGAAAGACTAGGACACTTCAGTTTGGAAAGGAGAAGGCTGAATGGGGATGTGATAGAGGTTTATAAAATAATGAAGAGTGTGGATTAAGTGAACAGCAAACAAATTTCACTAAGTCACAGAATACTAGAATTAGAGGGCACCTTCTGAAATTAGTAGGAAACAGGTTTAAAACTAACATGTCCTTTTTAGGCAACATGTAGTTAACTTATAGCATTCATTGCCACAAGAAGTGGTGGAGGCAGATAGCATAGCAAGATTCATAAAGGGACTGGAGAAATTAATGGATGATGCATCTATTAATGTCTATTGAACAGAATGATCAGAGATGTTTCCTTTGGCAACTCTAATGCATCAATAATGGTGGATGCCAAGGCAGGAATTGAATGATAGATCATTCTAGAGATATCTGATTCAATTCTCTCTCTCTAGAGCATCCACATTTGCCATTGTCAGAAACAGGATACTTGGCTAGATGGACCACTGGCCTGACCCAAGATGTCACTTATATCTTTAATGATATAGAGTTAAATTTCAGACACTTCACACATCTTTCTCTCATATTAACACACTTTTACATTAATCAAAAAAAACATTCACGCCAATACTTAGCACCAAAAAAAAATTTCATTTGGTTTTTAATCTATTTTAGTATAAAATAAAACAACACAATGGCCAAAACAAAACAAAAACAATCAAACAAAAAACAACCTGTTATAGCAGAATATGACTCTGCGTATCATGAAGGTGGTGGTGATGGAAATAATGGTACATTACAGTAAGCCCAAACATGATTCTAGGGCAGAGAACCTTGATGTGCTACAATCAATAGAAATCAATTGAACTACAGCAATTGACATCATGGAAGGATCTAACCTTCCATTTCTCTTTACAAAATGAATTAACAATTAATACCACTTCTTGTTCCTTGATGATACCTTCTTTAGGAAATTGTCTTCTACCATCTGGGGCCTTTGTTCTGTTTAAGTGATTCAGTGATGTAGTTGAATCAAAATTCCTTATAAGAAATACTCACACAACATTCTCACATCCAACATTCCCCACATTTTTTTTAATCAGATCTTCACTGCAATTAAACAAACAACTTCCATTAATTACACTGTAATTTGTTTTCCCTCACTGAGAGTTAGCAACAGTGGCTAGTTGTAACTGAATAATCATCCAAAATAAACTTGACTGGGTTTGAGAAGTGGGGGGAAAAGCAAACTGATTTTAAAATGTGTTCTTATACACACATATGTGGACTTTTTTTGGGGGGGAGGGGATTAAGTTTTAATTAAGTATTAAGTTTCTTATTTTTCTTGAATATTCAGTTGCTTAACTGATATTCATTAAGATGATTTATGAATAATGTTAATACTACTAATTCTAGCACATATATTTATTTGTTCCATCTTCCACTCAGGAAAGTGAAAAATACCATGTGAAATAGATGACCAATAATATAAAATGCATAATAAAAAATACAAAGATTTTAGGGTGCAGAAAAGTGCAGCTTTGGGTAGATCCAAACTCTCAGACTGGCCATGACCTTTTGTATTTTATAGGCTAATTTTATTGATACACAATGATAGCAGATAAGAATAAAGAAAATCATTCTATAGCTACCAGTCCTAGAGCTGTCCCAGGGTCAAGGTCTACTTAAATTTGATTGGCTAGAACTTGGTTGCCAGGTTAGGGAAAGCTGAGGCAACAGACTGAGTCAGAGGGGCTAAGGGTGACCTTCAGACAAGGGTTAAGGGCTCTTTACAATGTCCAGCCTGTTGGAGCCCCTGGCCATGAATGCTGTCATACTTTTCCCAGGATGACTGGTAGAAGTCCTCTCCAAAATTCTCATGAATGTTCCAAGTAATTCCTTTGATTTTGCTCCATTTATGATGTGAAGACCTTCCATATTGGTACCACGGAATGTATGGCCCAAGATGTCTATTAAACCTTTTACTCAGCATTCCAGGTAACATTCTGCTCAGCAATCAGCACATTATCTGATTGTCAAAATGGTTGTTTAGATCAGACAAAAATGTCATGGTCAAAGTCTTTGGGAACAAAATATATTCCTGGCAATTTTACCCCTTTTATACACTAACCAATGCTTTTCTCATCCCAAATGGATGTTCGAGATGGCTTGCTGCCATTGTAGCACTCCAGTGCCCCTCAGCCCTGCAAAGGGCTAGAGAAGTGTCAAGAGTCAGGCCCTTCTTGTCCTAAAAGCATGCCTGGTTTCCACCAGGATGCCACCATTCTTTTCCTTGTTCCAGATCTTTGCACAAATTCTGGAAATTAATAAAGTTACATTACATTATTATTTCTACAGCTAAAAATATATATCTAGCACAAGCAAAGCAAAACAAGGGAGAAAAAAGCAAATAGACCACAAAAACAAATGGCCAATCTGGTCTTTTTGATCTTTGGCATGGCTGAATGCTTTGAGGTCCTGGAGGCAATACTTCACATGGCAACATTTTTGTAGCTATTTTGTAGCTATTTTATAACCTGTTGTGAAAGGGAGAGGTATTGGGTTGGGGGAATCCCCAGGGAACCAACCCCTGAGCCAAACCCTCCATCTTTATACTTATCTCAGAGGAAGAAAGGAACAGCCAGCAGCTTCATGTCTGGTGTGTATGCCAGCTTGAGATGGGGCCACACAACATGGGAAGAGGGACTGCTGGCTCAAGCATGGAGAAGAAAACCCTGCTCAGAGTTGGTGATTGAGAGCTGGACATGGTGGGGTAGGGCACACCTGGGAGTCCCCAGTTCAAATCTGGGAGAGGAGAGCTGGAGGCAGAGGGAGGGGGCACACCTGGGAGTACCCTGCTTAAAGCCAGAGAGAGAAAGCGGGACACTGAGGGGTGGGACAAACTCCAAGAACCTCAACCCAGAGTTGGCAAGAGTCTAAGAGACATGAAGACATGGTACATACCCTAAAATCTGGAGCTGGGAGCCAGAGGAGAGAGCTGGAAGTGAAGTGGTGAAGCATGCCTGGAGAAGCCCAACTTTAAAAAACAGAGAGAGAACCAGATAGGGAGCCTAAAGCATGGTAAGCCTAGGGATACCCTACTGAAAGCCAGAGGGAGAAAGCCACATGAATAAGGGTGTAGCAAACCTGTACAGTCTCCACCCTGAACCAGTGAGGGAGAGAGAAGGGATGGGACCAAAGGTTGAGGAGTTAACAGTTTTGCAATGGGGAAGAAAGAAACACAGTGAAACAGAACAATGTTAAGAAAAGAAAGCAAAGAATTAAGAAGTTCTATTGAAGCCACAGAAAAGGCAAGGAACTGTTTATTCCTGTTTTGTTTCATTTTCCATGAGGTCTAAGTTTTACCCTGAAGGGTTTCTCAGGGTTAAGGTGGTTTAAGGAAGGGGTGCAAGGGATGATGGAGCCCCATAGTTATAAATAGCCATGCATTATGGTACTGTGCCTGTGAGAGCACATTTCTTCTGTTTGTGTTCATGTGGAACATCCTCCTGGAAATAATAAAAATCATTATTAAACATCAAAATTGTGGCAGGCAAGATACCTTCATCTGGGAGGGGCTAAAAATGGGGAACATAGGACTCCGTATACAAATACCTGGGTGAGCATTAAGTCCTGAAATTATAACAAGGCAAAATCCCATGATTAGTAGGTATTAAGAAGGTTATAGTTCACCTTTAGGGTATGTGCAAATGTTACACTTAAATTGACCAAGAAGGGGAAGGTCAGTAAGTGCTGAACTGTACAGGTGCTTAAGGAATTTAGATCAGGCAAAACATGGCTGCTCTGGTCTAACTTAGTTCACCTAAGGAGGTTCACTATGTAGATCAGGCTAACTCATACTTATTCTAACATGTGCACAAGTTCAGAACACAGCTCAAGGGCTGGGAATGCCCAGCTTCTCATTGCAGCTTGGGGGCTGTAATTTGCCAACCCCCACTCCCACTTTGAGCAAGTTGTATTCATCCTTCTGACTCCTTCACCCATGGGTAGAACCTCTTCCATGACCCAGCCAGTCCCCATGATCCTGCAAACTCCCCTGGCCACCGACCTGCTAGCCCCTCCAATCCCACCCACTCTTTGCTTACTCAGACTTAATTAGACCAACTTTGTGGCATGGGTCCCAGAATCAGTGAATGTGTGCACAAGCAGAGACCAGATCTATGATCATAGAATCACAGAAAAATAGTGTTGTCAGGGACCTCAGGGGGTCATCTAGTCCAACCCCCAGCTCAAAGCAGGACCATCCTTAACTAAATTAACCTGGCTAAAGCTTTGTCTAGCTAGGTTTTTTAACCCTCCAAGGATGGATTTTCCACCACCTCTGGGAGTAACCTGTTCCAGTGTTTTACTAACCTCCTAGTGAGAAAATTCTTCCAAATATCTAATCTAAACTTCCCTTGCTTCAACTTGAGACCATTGCTCATAGGTCTGTCATCTGCCACCACTGATAACAGTCTAGCTTCATCCTCTTTCAACCCCCCTTAAGGTACTTGAAGGCTGCTATTAAGTCCCTTCTCAGTCTTTTCTTCTCTACAGTAAATAACTCCAGTTCCCTCAGTCTTTCCTCATAAGTCATGTCCCCCTCAGCCCCATCACCATTTTTGTTGCCCTCAATCAGACTACCTCCAATTTGTCTGCATCCTTTTTGTAGTGTGGGGCCCAAAACTGAACACAATACTCCAAATGTGGCCTCACCAGTGGTAAAGAGAGGGGAATAATCACTTACTTTGACCTGCTGGCAATACACCTACTAATGCAGCCCAGTATGCCATCAGGCTTTTTGGCAACAAGGGCACACAGTTGGCTCATATTCAGCTTATTGTTCACTGTAACCCCAAGGTCCTTTTCTGCAGAGCTGCTACCCAGCCAGTCAGCCCCCGGCTTGTACCGGTGCATGGGATTGTTCCATCCTAAGTGCAGGACTTTGCACTTGTCCTTGTTGAAACTCATGAGATTCCTTTTGGCCCAATCCTCCAATTTGTCTTAGTCACTCTGAATCCTAGCCCTATCCTCCAGCATATCTACTATTCCCCACAGCTTGTTATCATCTGCAAACTTGCTGAGAGTGCACTCTATGCCATTTTCCAGGTCATTAATAAAGACAAAGAACAAAACCAGCTTCAGGACCAACCCCTCAGGCACTCCACTGGATGCCGGCTGCCAACTAGACATTGAGCCATAGATTACTACTCTCTGAGCCTGATGCTTCAGCCAGTTTTCTATCCATTTTACAGTCCATTCTTCCAGCCCATACTTCTTTAGCTTGCCTGCAAGAATGTTGTGGAAGACTGTATCAAAAGCCTTGCTAAAATCAAGGTATACCACTTCCAATGGTCTCCCTACATCCACAGAGCCAGTCACCTCATCAAAGAAAGCAACTGAGCTGGTTAGGCATGCCTTGTCCCTCGTGAATCCATGCTGACTATTCCTAATCACCTTTTTCTCCTCTAAGTGTTTACAAGTGGAGTCCTTGAGGATCTTCTTCCTGATTTTTCTAGGGACTGTGGTGCATCTAACTGGCTGCAATTCCCTGGCTCCCTCTTCCCTTTCTTAAATATGGGCACTATGTTTGCCCTTTTCCAATCATCTGGGATATGTCCTGATCATCATGAGTTTTCAAAGATGATGGTCAATGCCTATGCAATCAATCAGCCAACTCCCTCAGCACCTTTGGGTGCATCCCATCTGGCCCCATGGACTTGTAAATATCGAGCTTTTCTAAGTAGTTCCTAACTTGTTCCTTCAGCACTGATGGCTGCTCACTTCTTCCCCAAACTGTACTGCCTGGTACTGTGGTCTGGGAGCTGACCTTGCCTCTGAAGACTGAGGCAAAAAAGGCATTGAGCACTTCAGCCTTTTCTGCATCCTTTGTCACAAGTTTGCCTCCCCCATTCAGAAAGGGAACCACACTTTCCATGATCCTCCTGTTGCTACCAACATACTTGTAGAAACCCTTTTTGTTACCCTTCACATCCCTTGCTAGCTACAGATCCAATTGTACTTTGGCCTTCCTGATTTCATCCCTGCATGTCCATGCAATACTTTTATAGTCTTCCCTAGTTATTTGCCCAAGTTTCCATTTCTTATAAACTTCCTTTTTTGATTTATTTTACTGAAGATTTCCCTGCTAAGCCAAGCTGGCCTTCTGCTGTACTTGCTACTATTTTTGAGCATCAGGATTTATTCCTGCACTCTCAGTGAGGCTTCTTTGAATTGCAGCCAGTTTCCCTGGACTCCTCTCCCCCTTCAGGCTGGCTTCCCAGGGGATCCTGCCTGTGAGTTCCCTGAATGAGTTGAAGTCTGCTTTTCTGAAGTCCAGGATCCTTACTCTTCTGCTCTCCATCCTTTCTTTCCTCAGGATACTGAACTCTATCATCTTGTGGTCACTGCTTCCCAAGTTGCCATCCACTATTATATTCTCTACTAATTCTTCCCTGTTTGTGATCAGCAGGATGAGAAGAACATGGGCCCTAGTTGGTCACTCCAGCATTTGCACCAGGAAGTTGTCCCCAATCAGTGGTGATGCATAGATGCTGCACGTACACCCCCTGAGAGCAGTAGTGAACCCCCTGACTGGCCATGCTCACCACTTAGGCAATGGGCGGGGGGGGGCAGGTGGGAGCACTGGTGACCTCCATGAAAGCACTGGCCAGGCCCCAGCAATTGGCTGTCTCACAATTGGCTGCGGGGTAACTCCCCCCATCAGCAGGATTGGCCATGGGGGATCCTTCAGTCACTGAGTGGGGCACATGCCCCCCCCCCGACTAAGGTGGCACCAGTTGTCCATATCCCCACTACTCTACAAAAACTTCCTGGATTGCTTGCACACCAGTATATTGCCCTTCTAGCAGATGTCAGGGTGATTGAGGTCCCTCATGATAACCAGAGCCTGCGACTGGAAAACTTCTGCTAGCTTGCATGATGATCATGCAACTTAAAGCAAACCATGTGATCATAGATCAGGTCCTACAAATGTATTCATATGCCCTTAGAGACTAAGTAAATCAGGGATGTACAGCATATGCTTTGGTAAGCAAAGGGGTTATTTCATCAGATACTGTGAAGGGACTTCAGGAAGCTATTAGACATTGAAGATTTATAAAATATTGTAGAGAATAAGAACTCTATATACAACCATTGCTTTAGCAGCAAGGAAGAGACTGAGTGGTCAATTTTGTTAGATTCAGCCACTGGTGCTGTTACATGTAACTCCCCCAATTTTTTACATATGAAGTATAGGGAAAGCAGTGGTGGATGAACCCAGCCATTGTTATTTATGTCTTTTGTGTTTGGATAAAAACCCACACAATATTGACATGCAAACACTTATAACATCAGCATCAGATATTGCCTAACTCTTCTGCGTGTCCTTTCTTGGTCTTTTCCTTGTTGAAATAAACAAAATAAATTAACTTCAAGGCCTATCACAAATACATTGGCATACTGGGGGGCCAGCATCGCCATCCCCTTTCTCCACACTCTGAATCCACAATTTAGACACATTTACCATGATAGGGTGTCCCTTAATCTTTTTCCCATTTAATTTCTTGTTTCACTGTTTGATTATGTGAAGCTTGAGTCCTTTGAACTGGAAAATCTACCCACATTTTGCCTATGTCCCTGGCATGTGTCAAAAAGACAAGATCTCTGTGAAAATGTAATTTCTTCCAGGGAAGTTCTCTTATCACTTTCATTACCTGACCTGGCATTTACTTACTAGTACTTAACTTGTTTATCTCCTTTTCCAATCTAGTTTTCGTAATGGTCACATTACCAGGGATTTAACATTCATTCTTACTTTGTGTCTTCTCTGTCTGCATCTTCCTTAAAGGCTCCTGAGAAGCTTAGCCCAACTTATCTTAAATACACAAAACTACACAAACTACAGTAGACGTTCAGAGTTCACTAAATGTTATGACAATATGGGTCCATTCACATGTGCATTTAAGTGTGACTAAATCTAATGTGCATTAAGCAATTTTTGGCAAATGTCTACATGTGCAAGGACTTGGCATAAAAATTAGCACACTTGTCATTAAGGTTAGTGGCAAGTCTCTGCAGCACTGACAAGTGCCCCTAGTGACTGGGCAGACTCAGCACTAAAGTTAGTGCTTGATTGCATGTACATTTGCATTAATACACTTTAGCTATTCACAACTAAATTTGATACCTGCATTTGAAGGTATCAAATTTAGTCATGATTAGCCTAATTTCTCCATTTTAATGTGCATTATGGGCGTGCACATATAGGCGCACACCCATAATGTGTTTAAGCTAGTCTAATGTGCATTAACATGTCTCATGTAAATGTGCCCTATTTGTAACTAAAACTTCAGTCTGAATGTTATGTATAATTTCTTAATATATATGATAGACAAGCCAAGCCATATGAGGAGAAGCTGAGGGACTTGGGCCTCTTCAGCCTACAGAAAAGAAGACTGAGAGGGAACTTGGTAGTGGCTTACCACTACATTGGGGGAGTACATCAAGAACTTGGTGAACAGCTGTTCACCCGGGCACTCCTAGGGTAGACCAAGAGCAATGGATACAAACTCCTGGAATGCCACTTCAGGCTCAATTCCAGGAAAAATGCCTTCACAGTCAGAGTGTGGAAAATGGAATAAATTCCTTCCAGTGGTGGTGCAGTCACCTACCCTGGAAATCTTCAAAAGGAGACTGGACAGTTACCTCACTGGTAACTGGTTGTCTTTTCCTGTGTAGTGCAAAGGGACTGGACCTGATGATCTACAGGGTCTCTTTCAGCCCCTAATAATAAAATAAATAAAAAATAATAAATCAATCAATCAAATAAATATATTTGTAAGGTTAGGGCCTCCATCTTAGGCTCTCTAGAAGGTCTTGTTGGTTACCTCTCAGTCTTTTCTAAGAAGTGCAGTATGAAGTCAAAACACATAGAAATTAGATCTCTATTAAATAAGTACTGCATTTTCTCAGTACTAATAGAAATAATTAGTATATATTTAATGTCTCCATGTGTTCAGAGTATTTCGAACGTTTTACTTTCCAGTTTCTACTGTGCATAACTTTCTTAATAACTAACCTAGACCCACATAGTCGCCTCTGTATTCTGGTTCATGTATCTGCAGGGGATTTGCTAATCTGTGGGAGATGCTCCATTGAATTAACAAAGCTTGAGGAATGGGAGGTAAGTTTTGGTTAAAGGGTGATCTGATATCAAAAGATTGGAAACCATGTCCATGTTTTTCATATAAATCACAAATAATAAATGATTTTCAATTGACTCTCAAGGCTCAATACACTAATTTAAACTGGGGAAAGCTTTATATTTTCAATCATACTGTTTTTTCAAGTTTAATATTAAATTTAGGTTTGCTTCAGAGTATTCAACATGACAAATTTCCAGGGCCATTACATTCAGGTCATGAGATGCTACAGGGATTTGTGAGCAGGGCATAAGTGTTTGGGGGCACAAGTGGTGTTCTCTTCAATCCTCCAAGTCTCAGGGTATAGGCTGAGGAGAGAGAGAAGGATCCAGGTAGTGAGCCAAAGACTGCTGCACTGGTGTCATCAGGAAGGCTTTGGCTTCCATGACCATAGCCCACTCTTTGGTGAGAAAGGAAGCAAGCTGCTGGGAAGAGATGGCCTCAACCTCTCTCCCCTGGGGAGGAGGGTTTTCTTAGCCAGACTGGCTGACCTGTTCCACCGGGCTTTAAACTAAGGCTGCTGGGGCATGGGGGGACTACTGCCACTGCTGACCCCCTGAGCAACCTTACAAAGCCAGCAGGCCAAGGAACTTAAGGCAGCCCACTCCTACCCCAGCCCTGGTACAGGGGACACTTGCCTGCCTGTATACAAATACCAGGAGCTTGGGGAATGAGCAGGAGGAACTCATTCTCCCAATTAATATAAATAATTATGATGTCATAGGGATAACAGAGACCTGGTGGGACTCCACGCATGACTGGAGCATGGATATAGATGGCTATACCTTGTACAGCAGAGCTCAAGTAGATAAAAGGGGCTGGAGTGTAGCTCTCTAAGTAAAGGAAAGCTGAGTGTCCCTGCAAGCTGATGTTGGTGACAAGGGTGGACAACTGGAGACCCTCTGGGTTAAACTCATAGTTTCTAGGGTTGGAAGGGACCTGAGCAGATCATCTAGTCCGACCCCCTGCCATGGCAGGAAAGAGTACTGGGGTCAAACGACCCCAGCAAGGTGTTCATCT
>NW_017728912.1:1384290-1423135 GCF_001723895.1 Crocodylus porosus | reverse complement strand
CCTGGTACTGGCTACTGGGGATGACCTAATTGGACCTAGTGATTGATGGAAAGCTGGGTGACAGCAACCACGAGCTGATCACCTTCACCATCTGCCGTAAAGCTGGCAAGTCAGTCAGCAACAGTGAAGTCCTTGACTTCAGGAAAGCTGACTTTGATAAGCTCATAAGGCTTGTCAGTGAGGCCTAAGAGACCACAACCTCAGGGGAAAGGGAGTCCAGGAAGAGTGATTGCAAAGGAGCAATCCTCAATGTACAAGCTAATTTGATTCCATATCGGAGGAAAGGCAGCAGAAGGGCACAGCAGCCCCCCTGGCTCTCTGGGGATCTAGCAGACTCCCTGAGGCTAAAAAGAAAGGCCTACAAAGGATGGAGGATGGGATGCACCTCCAAGGAGGATTATTCTGCAGGGAGTAAATCAGGAAAGCCAAGGCTGCAATTGAACTCCAACTAGCTTCGACCATCAAGGACTATAAAAAGTCCCTTTTCAGATATGTGGGGAACCAGAGGAAAAACAAGGGCAACATTGGACCCCTGCTGAACCAGATGGGACAACTGACAACTGACGCTCAGGAAAAAGCCAACCTATTAAATGGGTACTTTGCGTCGGTCTTTCATGAGTCCCTTGGGACAACCACGCCCACTATGGGACAGGGAGGTCTAGGTGAGGGAGATCCCCTGCCCTCCATCAATGCTGACCTTGTAAAGGAACAATATGAATGCACTGACCTGTGTCCTGGGAAGCAAGGTAATGAAGAATACTTACCCTCAGTCCAGGACGAAGCTCACAGAGAACAGCGAAAGGAACCTGTGTGGCTCTTGAGCCACCTCTATGTACAGCTGCGGTCGGCCAGTGATGTCAGCGTCAGACACTGGCCAGCAAAGATAAAAATGGTGGCAGCTGCTGCGGAGGGGGCAGATGGCCCAGAGACGGAGCGACAGCAGACATCGGAGGAGAAGTGAGCCCCAAAAAAGAAACCTGAGGAGGCTGGTGAGCCAGGGACAAGCTTCATCAGGGATAGGAGCGCCCCATCAATGTCCCTCACCATTCACTGGTGGACTGAGTGCTGGCCTGAAGGAGGAAGGCCAGAGGCACCCGCAGGAGGAGACTCAGGTGGAGTGTCGGGACGGTGAGGTGTGGAGGATGGCACGCCGGGAGGCAAGAGCCTGGGATGATCCAGACAGGGGTTGTAATTGGGGTGGGGTCGCCGCCAAGGCCCAGGAGGGCGAGCATGGATGGGCATGAACTCAGGGGTGACAGATAGTGGGGAGAAGCCTCTCGCTACATTAAGGGGCAAAGAGAAATGGAAGCAATGGTGGGTTGGTGGAGGAGCACGGCATTTTTTTGGGGGTGTGGCGGCCGGTGAATTACCCCAAGTTGGCAAGTTTGAGTTTGGTGAGGGCCCCGGGGTACGGGGCATAGGGAAGTGAGAGAGGAGTTCTCATGAGGTAGTTCCTCATGAGAAGGGGGACAAGGAGTGAGGCTCAGCCGGAGTGTGCGCGACCTCCCACACGAGGCATTAGTATTCAGGAAGGTGGGTGAGATCTGCAAAGAAGGCCCCAAGATATCACCAAGGCAGCCCAGCATAGGTGGCATGAGGCAAGGATGTACGGGTGGTGGAGCCCTGTGAGCAACTGCTGGGTCGGACCCGGGCATTGAGGGACCCGCCAATCAACCCCGCCCATTGAGGAACACCAAGACGTGGCAGGAGAGAGTGGGGTCAGTGACGTGGGAAGGTAGAGCTAGCTCAATGATAACAAAAGGCCTGGAAGAGGCAGAACATCTGGCAGGAAGATCCAAGCCACCACAAAGCGGCTAGTGGAAGCCCGGTGGTTGCAACATGGATACCTTCAAGTCAGCAGGCCCTGACAATCTACACCCCAGAATACTTAAGGAGCTGGCAAGCATCATAGCCCAGCCCCTGGCATAGATCTTTGAGAACTCCTGGCGCTCTGGTGTAGTGCCCAAAGACTGGAAGAAGGCCAATGTGGTGTCTATCTTCAAGAAAGAGAGGAAAGTGGATCCAGCAAACTATAGGCCCATCAGCCTGACTTCTATCCTGGGGAAGATCTTAGAAAAGTTTATTAAAGAGGCCATCCTTAATGGACTGGCCAATGCCAACATCCTGAGGGATAGCCAGCATGTGGGTAGGTCTTGCTTGACCAATCTCGTTTCCTTTAATGACCATTTCCTTTAATGACCTATCACTTGGACAAGGAAGAAGAGATTGATGGCATATATCTTGACTTCAAAAAAGCCTTCGATCTGGTATCCCATGATCATCTCTTGGTGAAACTGGCCAATTGTTGCCTTGGGTCCACCACAATCTGCTTGCTTGGAAATTGGCTCCATGGTTGGACCCAGAGGGTAGTAATTGACCAAAGTCAATGATCATGTACCCTGTGACCAGTGGGGCTCCCCAAGTCTCTGTCCTTGGACCCATATTGTTCAACATCTTCATTAATGTTGTGGACACTGGAGTCAGGAATGGACTGGCCAAGTTCGCCGATGACACCAAACTTTGGGGCAAAGCATCCACACCAGAAGACAGGCGGGCGATCCAGGCTGACCTGGGCAGGCTCAGCAAATGGGCGGATGAGAGCCTGCTGGTGTCTAACACTGAAAAATGCAAGGTTCTCCACCTTGGGAGGAAAAACCTGTAGCATCCTTATAGGCTCAGTGGTGCTACACTGGCTAGGACTATGGAAGAAAGAGACTTGGGGGTCATCATTGACCACAAGATGAACATGAGCCTGCAATGCGATGCTGCAGCTAGTAAAGTGATCAAAATGCTGGCTTACATCCATAGATGCTTCTCGAGCAAATCCTGGGACGTCATTCTCCCCTTGTGCTCGGCTTTGGTGGGGCTGCAGCTGGAGTACTGCGTCCAGTTTTGGGCTCCACAATTCAAAAAGGAAGTGGAGAAGCTTGAGAGAGTCCAGAGAAGAGCCACACGCATGATCACAGGTCAGGAAAACAGACCTTACGATGACAGGCTGAGAGCCATGGGACTGTTTAGCCTGGAAAAGCGCAGGTTCAGAGGTAATCTGATAAGTTTATCAGTGGTGACCACCAGTATCTGAGGGAACGTTTGTTCACCAGAGCGCCTCAAGGGATGATGAGGTCGAACGATTATAAACTACTGGAAGACCACTTCAGGCTGGACATAAGGAAGAATTTCTTTACTGTCCGTGGCCCCAAGGTCTGGAACAGCTTACCATCGGAGGTGGTTCAAGTGCCTATATTGAACACCTTCAAAAGTAAATTGGATGCTTATCTTGCTGGGATCCTATGGACCCAGCTGACTTCCTGCCCTTTGGGCGGGGGGGGGCTGGACTTGATGGTCTTCCAAGGTCCTTTCCAGCCCTAATGTCTATGAAATCTATGAAATCTTTTAAATTCTTTTATATAATCACATGTCACTCTCCACCATTCATTTAATAACTTTCTGTAGTTATGAAAGAAGAAATTTTTTTTGTGGGGGGATGGGGTGTGGGTGGGAAAACCACTAAAAAAGCATAGGACAGTAGGGCTACAAGGGACATCAAGAGGTCATCTAGTGTAGCCCTCCACTCAAGGTATGATGAACCCCATTATAATGGATTATATGGATCCCATTATAATGCACCCCATTTACTGAGATTAATTGGAAAATACTCCTTGTAAAAGCAGACCATTGAAAAGGAATATAGTTATTATGTGGGGAAGCATCCTACACAGATATGTTGCTTTGTTTATTCAGGAAGATGGATATATCAAAGAATTTTAGTATTCCTTGCTGACCTTTGAGAAGAGCGATAATAAATTGGTACCATTCCAAATAGAATGAAAATATGAATGGCATCTTTTGTATTAGGGCAAATGATAAAAATCACTTTACCAGCAATATTTTTATCAATTGCTCCCAAAACACTGTGTTAGTAAATCAGATCATAGAAGCTTTAATACATCATGGAAAATGTCTGGAGTCTAGACATGCATACTTTTTATGATACATTAGAGACAAACACATCTGCTTCCAATAGTATACAGGAATTAGCTCCACTGTTTCTTTTCAAACTAAAATATATTTCCCCTCAGACAATATAAAGGTGAACTTTAATTATCTGGAAAAGTAACACAGTGGGACATAGAGAAGCTGAAACACTTCTGGAATGTATTTAGCACACTTTTTATTATTATTCTGTAAGGCAGAGAACATTTCTAGGGCAGCTTGATCCTTATTAATTTGATTAATTTGATGCTTATTAATTGAGAGAAACTGGCTGAGAATCTAAAATCAATCTTGGTGATCATGAAACGAAAGAGTTCATGATTGTAAGGAATTGAAGGACCAAGGAAGAAGGATAAGGACAACATATGTCAAATATAGGAGATTGTGGCACGCCAGTAGGGAGTGCTCTTGCGCTGAGCCACCCACCAGACTGTGCCTGACCACCTTCCAGGCTCCGAATGCCTCCCTGGGGACACCTTACATCTGGTTGTCCCCCTTCATGGAGCACACCCTATAGCCTGGTGGTAATGCAGCCACCACCCAGTGTCTGGCCTGATCTTGGCACTGTGCCCCCTGGGAAACACAGGCCAAGTAGCCCTTGAGGGTACTCAACCCACTTCAAGAACTTGGGGTGCTTCCCTCAGAATGAAGCACAAATAGTGGTCTCCCTTAGTCAGACGAACCAAAGAGACCCCAAGGCATAATCTAGACCCTCTCCCAATAAGTCTCCCACACTAGGTACAAAGGAGAACTTTACTGGTTACAAGGAGTAGGTTTGGAATAGGGTACAGGGTAGAGCAATATCAGAGAAATCTCATAGAACAAACAGAGTGGCTGGGTAGCCTCTGATCACGCATCTGAATTACTGCAAGCTATAAATCTAGTTAGATCTCAGGTAACTTACAAGTATCATCCAGAGGCAGGTGGAGATTCCCTCTGCAGGCAGGCAGTTCATTAATCATGAGTTTCAAGAGAGACAGCAAGTTTCAGATAGTCCAGCTCTTCTCTCTCTGAGTTTTCATCATGTAGCCATGGGCTCCTTCTGGGCAGTCCTTAACTTATATAGCCCTTATGACCTCATTTATCTGGTCCAATAGAGGCCAGCACCTGTTGCCTGCCGGCCACCCAATTTGAAATGCATCACTGGTTGCCAAATAGATTAGCCTCCTCCTAGTCAGACTGTCACCACTTAGAACAATAGGGAGTGTAAGCCCCTCATCCAGGTATGCGATGCCAGTCATGTAGCCAGAGAAAGCAGGTTTCCCTCCTCCTTCAGGAATGTATGCAACTCAGGTTACCTAAAGAGATAGGTTGTCTGCCCTCTTCAGGGCCCACGTTAACCAAATTGTCACAGAGCAGAGCTTTTGTGGGAGAGAAAGAAGTGGCATTCTGCCACAGAGATTTCACCACTAAAGGAATTATTTTTCAGGATCTCCTGGGAGGATATTCCAAGAATGATCTACATACACTTGATCCTGTCTTAATTGAAGGAAAAGGACTAGATGATCTCTTGACGTCTTGTTCAGCCCTATACTTCTATGAAGTATCACCTGCAACTAGGAATCTCGAACCTTTTTTTTAATCAAATCCTAGAAATTAATAGCATGAAAAGCCCACTTCTTGCTAAAAGGAACAGGACTTCATTATATTAGTTCATCACAAGTTACTTAAAGGGAAGATTTGGCATGCAGTAACTCCTTAGGCTGATGCTCCTCTGGGATATCCTGTTGGCAGCATCAGCCTAATGTGGTGGTCTCCTAAGAAATACTCCTATTATTTGAGAGAGGGTTACTTCAAATGCAGCCTGAATCTGATTTCAGATTGGGCATTTTGCCCTATGAACTTACTGCCTTTTCTTTGGAAATAAATATAGTTTTGTTTAAACATAATTAACTGAGAAGGCATGCACTTTGTGCCAGTGCACTTAGCTGCATGTACCTGCTTTCTGCCTAGAATGCACAGCTGCCACAGAGTTTTTCCTTTTCTTTTGCCACTTGATATTGTTCCAAGTAGATAATTAGAAGCAGGAGGAAGCATATGACATAATGTTAACTAATCACCAACACTGTCATGGAGTTTACTAGATGTAAAAAAAGAGCTTTGGAGATGAAAACCTTTTTTGCCAAAGTAAGCCTTCTATATAACAGGACAAAAAGTCTTCTGGGAGAGTCCCTGTTCCCCTGATCACTACCAGGAGTAACTAGGAATAACGGCCACAAGTTGACTGAGAGTAGGTTCAGGCTAGACATCAGGAAGCACTACTTCACAGTCAGGTTAGCTAGGAACTGGAACCAACTTCCAAGGGAAGTGGTGCTCGCTCCTACCTTAGGGGTCTTCAAAAGGAGGCTGGATAATAACCTACCCAGGGCCATCTGATCCCAGCATTCTTTCCTGCCCATGACAGGGGGTCAGACTTGATGATATGCTCAGGTCCCTTCCAACCCTACATCTATGAACTATGAACTTCCCCTTCACACCTGTATAACATAGATGGCTGTATTCGGACATGGAAAATTTAGGAATCTTAAAGAATCTATTTCTGGATAGGGCTACATGTTTGGTGACTTTTTATGCATAAACCTTGGTTGTAGAAGGCTTACACAATAGACATCACAGACCATGCCTTAGAAATATCCTCCCTTTAACAATAATATTGAAATAATTTCTAGAATCGCTATTCTTTCTCCAGCTACTGCTGGAATATCAAAGATGTTAACAACACCACAATATATTAGTGGTTCTCATGGAAATAGTTTTTCTAAGGAAAGATTCACAAATGTTTAACATAATTATAATTAATTTTCAGATACAACAAAATCTTGGATAAATTGAAATGAAACTTTTTTTTCTGCTTAAATATTTTCTTATAATGAACCCTGCCATGCAAATCAAATGGGTTCAGATAACTATCTTTTGAAAAGGTTAATTGACCCAAACCTCCATTTTGAAAATGTGGAGCCCAAGAGTGTACACAATACTCTAAACAAGCCTAACCAGTGCTGAGTATAAAGTCACTATCACTTCCTGTGTCTTGCATCTAATGCTTCCACTGATGCATCCCAAACCTTCATTTGCCTTTTGTGTGGGTACATCATACTACAGACACATATTGAGTCTGTGATCTGTCAAGACTCCAAGATCCTGCTCCAGTGCGCTGCCATCCAGTGAGGTGCCACCCAATTTATATTTTTATTTTTTATGTTTTGTCCTGAGGTATAGCACCTTGAATTTGTCAGTATTGAACTTTGTTGTGTTAGCTCCAGCCCAACTTTTCAAAACCACATTTACTCAAATACAAGAGAAGATTTTTCCCCAGTCAACATGGGTGGAGGAGTAGCAGGGTGGGAGGTGGGGAGAGAAGAAGCCCCTTCAGGAACCTCATTAAATGCACTGCCTATCATTAAACTGCTGCCAAAAGCAGCATGCACGCAATAATGGAAACTATCTTTGAAGCTGATTAAATGCAGCCAATATTAAACATGACTATAAAACATATTGCCCATATTGGGCAAACATATTGATGAGAACCTACCACAACAATAGGTTAGTACAGCACATTTGAATGAGATATATGGTAGTAGCCATTGTGTACAGCCCCTCTCAGCAATGATGGTTTTAAATACATGGTTAGCCACTACATTGAATAGATTTCAACATCCTCTTCACTCCCACAGCTAAGCTGTGCCTTTCTTTCCCATTTCCAATGATTACTGTTTCTTCACCAGCCTTAGATGTCTGGCAAACATCAGGAAATGGGACCCCAAACAATTCACCCAGAACCGCTCTGTTGCCCCCTCACCCTGTTGCCTATAATTAGTGTGGCCCTGGCTTCCATGAGGTGGAGCTGGTTAGGCTGCCTTGTGCCTCATCTGCCTATAATTGTTTTAGTCATAAGTGGAGCTAATTACCACATGGATTCTTTGTGGGGGGTATCTGTGAAAGGCGGGCACTGCCGGGTGTCCTGGACACTGACCACCTATGGAAAATCTAAGTGGTGGAGGGTTGTTAGGTCTCCTCAGACAGCCAAGGCCTTCATGTGTTATCGCTGTTAGGGGTGGATTTTGGGGTCAGGGATATACAGAGTGCTCCAGCCTGCCCTCATGTACCCTATAAATACACAGAGGCTCCAACAAAGTTCAAAAGTATATTATAAATTCAAGATCACAACAAAGACAAGATTAACAATAAGAAACCTATATAACATCAAGCATTAACTATATACACTGGTTAACTGCAATGCACCATAAACCAGGGGTGGGCAAAAATGTGGTTCATGGGCCAGATGCAACTCACCAGGCTATTCTGTCTGGTCCATGGGGCCCCTAACAATTTTAGAAAATTAATATTTGTCTGCCCTAGCTGCCTGTCATGCAGCATTTGATGGCTTGCCAAAACTCAGTAAGCAGCCCTTCACCTGAAATAATTGCCCACGCCTGCCATAAACAGACTTGCCAGGGGCCAGCAAAGGGCAGCTTCAGGTCCTTCACAGGTTCACTGAGCTGGAGTGATAGTCAGGCCCTCAGTCTTTTCCCTCAGAGGGTCTCAGACTGAAAGTGAGGGAAGGGTGATAATTACCAATCCAATGGATGATCGAGGTCCTGATCCAATAACACTTTTACAAGTAAGTATCCAATTATAGTCCAATCTGATAAGTCACCCCTCTCTCTCTCACTGCTGCAGTCACTGCTTATACACCTCAGACATGCAGGTATGATCACCAGCCAAGTAAGCTCGCACACCATTCAAACCTCACATACTCTCAGACCTCCATATTCCATTCATGTGCTGAATCACGCCTCAGGATTCCTTAAGTACTCGCCAAAATCACAACAGGTGTCAGTCATTCTTCTCACCAATCATACTTATGTGTACATGGCACCCTACTATTGTACTCTCGGCACTCAGGTGCAGCACACAACCTACTGCACAGGCTACCCAGATGTAAATGGGTCACTGACATCATCAAGGTGGAAAGTTCAGCTATTCTAGAACCTTCCCACCTCTAATTAGTGTGCACATGCTCAGGAGGGATCTCATGTTATGGACTACATCCAACATCTGGAGTATACACTGAGCAGTGCTGAGTTTTGGGGTCTCCATGGCTTGAAACACTGTTGACTCTGTTGGGGTCCAGTGAACTAAATGGTAAATAATGTGCCTTTTGGCCTTGGACTAATATCATGCATAGTTTGTACTATATGTGAATAGGTATAACAATTCTGTTTACAAGTGTGTTTATGGTATATCTGCTAAAACTTGCAGCAGTTTCAAAGAAGGTAAAATACATCAATTCTAGAAGACCTAAGTATATATGTAGCTGTAATAATTTGCTTATATGCAAATTACTATATGTGGCCGTGTCCAGACAAGTGCTGGTGTGTGGCACGTGGTGCCACAGACCCATCTACAGCACCACATACCACACATAGAGGCCTTTCCCATGCTTCTACCTTGTGACATGAGGGGGTTTTTTTTTGGTTTGTGTTTTGATCCATGGAGATCCAGGGGTCAAGAAAAACTATACAGAAAAAAAAAGTGGGGCAGAGCACAAGGGGACAGCATGTGCCAAAACAATAGACTAGCCAGTCAGAGCCATGCTCTGGCTGCCAGCCAGATTTAAAGCTGCAGAAGTGATGCAGCTGCAGCTTCCCCAGACCCCAGAACACCAGGTAAGGCTACTGGGGCTGGCAATTGTGCCCTCCCCAATCCCACCTAGGGTCACCTGCTCCGTGCCAGAGGGCGCTTGGCATGGGCATTCCCTGTGGACAACTAGCAGCAGCACAGAGTATGCCACTGCTTCTTGTCCCTGGGGAAACAAATGTCCATGCTCATCTGGAGGCAGCCTGTATGTTTATTTAAAAATCAGTGCTATGTGTGGTATTAATGTACAGCAATAAACTCCAGGGTGTAAGGTAGACTGCCTCATAGTTTCATAGTTTCATAGTTTGTAGGGTCGGAAGGGACCTGAGCAGATCATCAAGCCTGACCCCCTGCCTTGGCAGGAAAAAGTACTGGGGTCAAATGACCCCAACAAGGTGTTTGTCTATCCTTCTTTTAAAGACCCCCAAGGTAGAAACCAGCACCACTTCTCTTGGAAGTTGGTTCCAGATCCTAGCTGCCCTGACAGTGAAACAGTGCCTCCTGATGCCTAGTCTGAATCTACCTTTTACCAGCTTGTGACCATTATTTCTAGTCATTCCTGGTAGTGCTTGAGGGAACAGGGACTCCCCCCATGCCAGCTGGTTCCCTCTGACTAGTTTGTAACAGGCCACTAGATCTCCCCTCAGCCTTCTCTTGTGGAGGCTGAACAGGTTCAGGTCCCTTAGCCTGTCCTCGTAGGGCCTGCCCTGCTGCCCCCTGACCATGCGAGTGGCCCTCCTCTGGACCCTGTCCTTGTTGTCCACATCCCTCTTGAAGTGTGGCACCCAGAACTGGACACAGTACTCCAACTGTGGCCTGACCAGTGTCACATGGAGGGGGAGTATCACCTCCTTGGACCTGCTCGAGATGCATCTGTGGATGCATGACAAGGTATGGTTTTGCCTTCCTGACTGCATTCCCACACTGCCAGCCCATGTTCATCTTGGCATTAATGATGACTCCAAGATCCTCATCATGGTAAACCCTGGATAATCCTAAATAATCTATAGCTCAATGATACTTAACTGTCCTTTGGACCTCACAGCCAATGATCACCAAAAAAAAGGAACATCAACAGATATTTACAGCTTTCAGACCTATGATCAAAGAAAATTTGGGTTGGAAGGGACCTTGGGAGGTCATCTAATCCAACCCCTGGACAAAGCAGGAACATCACTGATGAGATGATCCCAGCCAAGAGCTGTCTATCCAGGTCTTAACCTGTAGGGATGGAGTTTCTACCAACTCTCTGGGTAACCTGACCCAGTGTTTCACTACCCTCCTAATGAGAAAATTCTTCTTAATATCTAACCTAAACTTCCCTTGCTGCAGCTTCAAACCATTGTTCCTTGTTCTCTCATCTTCCACCACTGAAAACGGTTTACCTCCATCCTCTTTCAACAGCCCCTTCAAGTACTCGAAGGCTGCTATTAAATCTCCTCTCAGTCTTGTCTTCTCTAGACTAAATAAGCCTATTTCCTTCAGCCTCTCTCATAGCACCCTCACCATTTTGATTGCCCTCTGCTGGACTAATAACCCCAGTTCCCTCAGTCTTTCTTCATAAGTCATGTTCCTGAGCCCCATCACCATTTTTTTTGCCCTCCTTCAGACTACCTCCAATTTGTCCACATATTTTCTGTAGTAGGGGGCCAAAACTGAGCACAATACTCCAGATGTGACCTCAGCAGTGCTGAATATAGGGAAATAATTACTTCCCTTGATCTGCTGGCAACACTCCTAGTAATACAGCCCATTATGCTGTTAGCTTTTATGGTTAGCTAACAAGAGCACATTGTTGGCTTATATTCAGCTTATTGTCCACTGTAACCCCCAGGTCCTTTTCTTCAGAGCTGCTGCCCAGCCAGTCAGCCTCCAGCTTGTACTGGTGCATGGGATTATTCCATCCTAAGTGCAGGACTTTGAAATTGTCCTTGTTGAACTCCGTGAGATTCCTTTTGGCCCGATCCTCCAATTTGTCTAAGTCACTTTGAATCCTAGCGCTACTCTCCAGGATATCTACTACCCTCCACCCCCCAGCCTGGCATCATCTCCAAATTTGCTGAGGGTGCACTCTATGCCATTTTCCAGGTCATTGATGAAGATATTGAACAAAACCAGCCACAGAACTGGCTGCTGGGGCACTTCACTTGATACTGGTTGTCCATTAGACATTGAGCCATTGATTACTATGCTCTGAGCCCGATGCTACAGTCAGTTTTCTATCCAGCTTACAGTCCATTCATCCAGCCCATATTTCCTTAGCTCACCTGTGAGAATGTTGTGGTTGACTATATCAAAAGCCTGGATAAAATCACATCTGATGTGATACAGCCTGATGTATACCACATCTACTGGTCTCCACATATCCACAGATCCAGTCAGTCAGGTTCTTCAGGTATAACTTGCCCTTGATGAATCCATGCTGACTGTTCCCAATCACCTTCTTTTCTTCCAAATGCTTAGAAATGGATTCCTTTAGGATCTGCTGCATGATTTTTCTAGGTACTGAGGTGAGCCTGACTGGTCTGCAGTTCCCTGGAACCTCCTATTCCCCTTTCTTAAATATAGACACTATGTTTTCCCCTTTCTAATCATCCAGGACTTCTCCTGATTGCCATGACTTTTCAAAGATGATTGCCAGAGACTCTGCAATCACATCAGCCAGCTCCCTTAGCACCCTTGGGTGCATCCCATCTGGCCCAATGGACTTTTTAATTTTCTTAGTCCCTAACATGTTACTTCCTCCCCAAACTGTGCTGTCAAGTGCAGTAGTATGAGAGTTTACCTTGCCTGGGAAGACTGGTGAAAAAGGTATTGAGTGCTTCAACCTTTTCAACATCCTCTGTCACAAGGTTGCCTCCCCCATTCAGTAAAGGGTCCACACTTTCCCTGATCTTCCTCTTGTTATTGATATTACATGGATTAGGCTCAAGCACTGAAGCTTCAAGACCCAAAACCCACATTAGAATTTAAAGCAATAACCAATCTTATCATTGTCCTGTCTAAAGCTCCAACTGACAAGCTTTTTTATAAGACTAGTGAAATTGTGTTTAAAGTCAAGGAAACATTCCATTGCATCATCCTCTTCCTTCTTCCAACCTTTTACTGTACAAGAGATGCAAAAGGCCCTTAGTGCAATAAAGGGAGGTAAAGGGTTTTTTACCAATATTTTGGAAATTGGAAACAACTAGTTTTTTTGACGAGGACAAAAATAGCAAAAGTAAAACCTGGCAAGAATCCCATCAAAGCTTAGAACTACTGCCCAATAGCTTGATTAAGTGTAACTAACAACTTATTCCAGGGACTGATATATAGTAGTTTCTCTTTTCATGGTACCATACCTATAAACTCCTTGTGTCTGTTGCAATCTGTCTCAAGATATGAAATTCTATTTTTTCATCATGGCTTCCTCCCAAGTTTCCCATTACCTTCACATCCTCCATAATTAGTCCCTTTTGATCAGGACAAAATCCAAGATATATCATTCCATAGTTGTATCCTCAACCTTCCAGAACAGAAAGCTGTCCTTCACAGAAGTTAGGAACTGTTTTGCCCTTTTATTTTGACTGTATTATTCTTCCATCAGAAAGCTGAAGTCTTGTAATTTGTACTATCTTATAGCCTTTGTATAATGTTGTCGCCTCCTTCAAGAGTGGATAATTTTGTCTTCTTTCTGTCTTGGTGGCCTATAACAAATCTCTATCATTATACTGGTGCTTTATCTTTTACCTTTTATCTTCACTCAAAAGCATTTTGCTCTGTTCTTTTCTTCTTCCTGAACCAAGGAACAGGTGTATGTGTTTTTGATATATGTTGAGACACCAAAACCTTTTCTCTCAATCCTGCTCTTGCAAAACAGAGCAGCTAGTAAAAGTTATTCATGTTATTACTTTGATCATTTTGCTTGAATGGTATATTCTTTTTCATAGATTACATAGACACGAGGGCTGGACGGCACCTCATAAAACCATTGGGTCCAGCCCCCTGTCCAAGGGGCAGGAAGTCAGCTAGGGTCAAAGGATCCCAGCAAGATAGGTATCCAGATGTTTCTTAAAAGTGTCCAGAGTAGGTGCTTACACCACCTCTTGGGGGAGCCTATTCTAGGCCTTTGGGTCAGACAATAAAGAAGTTTTTCCTTATGCCCAGACTAAAATGGTCTTGCAGGAGTTTGTGACTGTTGGACCTTGTTATTCCTTGGGGGTGCTCAGGTGAACAGGCATTCTCCTAGATCCTGATGCACACCCCTGATGTACTTGTAGGCTGCCACCAAGTCACCCTGAGCCTGCATTTCTCCAGGCTGAAGAGTCCCATGGCTCTTAGCCTCTCTTCATAAGGCCTATTCTCTTGCCCTCTGACCATACATGTGCCTCCCCTCTGGACTTTTTCAAGCTTTTGCACATCCTTTCTGAATTCTGGAGCCCAGAATTGGATTCAGTACTCCAGCCGTGGCCTCACCAAGGCTGAGTACAGCAGGAGGATGACATCCTGGGTCTTACTTGAGACGCATTGGTAGATGCAAGCCGGAGTTTGTTTGCTTTGCCAGCTGGGGTATTGCATGGGTGGCTTATGTTCATTTTATGGTCAGTCATGACTCCCAAGTGTCTTTCAGCCATGGTGTTAGTGAGTGTAGCTCTGCCGAGCCTATAAGTGTGATCCAGGTTTTTTCCCACCCATAGTGGAGGATCTTGCATTTATCCATTTTGAATGTCATCAGGTTTACATCCACCCACCTTGAAAGTCTATTGAGGTCAACCTGGATCACCAGCCTATCCCCAAGAGTGCACACTCTTCTCCAAAATTTCGTGTCATCAGAGAACTTAGCTAGTCTGCTTCTGACACCAGAGTCCAGAGTGTTTATAAAGATGTACAGGACCAAGAATGGAGCCCTGAGGGACCCCACTGGTCACTGAGTGCCATGCTGACTCAGTTCCTTCGACTACTACTCTCTGAGTCCAACCCTGGTGCCAGTTCCCCAGCCATCAGACTGTCAGGTAGTTGAGGCCACAGATGCCCAATTTTTCCATGAGGACATCATGGGACACTAGATCAAAGACTTTTTAAAGTCCAAATATATGATATCAACCTCTTCCCTTTTGTCCAGGTGATGCGTCACATGGTTATAGAAGGAAATGAGATTGGTCAGGCAAGACCTACCAAACAAACCTCAGCTGGCTATCCCTTGGAATGTTGTCTTCTGTTAGCCTGTTGAAAATGGTTTCCTTGATATTTTTTTCCAAGATCTTTCAAGGGATTGAGGTCAAACTGATTGGCCTATAGTTTCCCAGATGTTCTTTCCTCCCTTTCATGAATATAGGCAGCACATTGACCCTCTACCAATCTTCAGGTACTTTGCCCAAGCACCTTGAGTTCTTGTATATCCTTGCCAGAGCCAACACTATGATGTCTGCCAGTTCCTGTAGCACTCTTGCGTGCAATCTATCCAGACCAGCTGATTTGTGGGTGTCCAGCTTCTCAAGGTATTCCTTCATAAGATCTACACTAATAGTGGGTGTGTTTTCACTCTTACTCTGGCTGTCTCACATCATGTTAGGCAGGGTGTTTCCCTTGGGCTGGTGAAAAACCCAAGCCCCATTTGGTTTAGCAGGGGTCCAATGTTGCCTTTGTTTTTCTTCTGACTCCCCACGTATCTAAAGGACTTTTTATTGTCCTTGATTTGTGTAGCCAGTTGGAGTTTGGTTACAGCCTTGGCTTTCTTAGTTAGTTCCTACAGGTTTCCCTAACTTTGTTCTGGTTTTGTCTTTAGATTTTATACTGCTTCAGTGGAAGCACATAGGTTAGATTTTATTCTTATTAGGTATCTAAGTGAAATACAGCACCTAAATTGGAACTTAATTTGGCCTGAGTCAATGAAAAGGTATTAATGCAAAAGGCAGGTGGGTCCTATTCCTTCTAGCACTTAGGTTCCTAAATCCACTTAAAGGCTCAGTGGGATTAGGATATGGCCTTATGTGTGTTTCTGAATAACAACAACAACGACTAACAATACATTTTTGGCACACAGTTCACTATCTAACACCAGAAAAGAATATACAGGAGTATATTGTATTTTAGGAGAATATGAAAATATGAAAAATAAAGGAAAGAAATAAGGTACCTTATAGCTTTACAGTCTAGTAACACCATAGTACAACATTGTTTATTTAAAGTAGAATTCACACACTTATTAAAGACAGGAGAATTAGAATCTTGCATTAAATATTTACATTTTAAAATGGCCTTCAGAGTTTGATGGAATATGATGGAAATTTCTTAAAAGAATTAAAGAGTCAGATCAAAGTTATTTATGTTGGAATTTCCTTGTCATCACCTGAAAATGACCTTTTGTAGGAAAACACCTATTAATAAAATATAAAATGGTTATAAATAAAGCCTAGCATCTAGTTTACAACAGACTATTAAATTTATGAAGATGCCTTCTCTTTCTCGTTCTTTTCTCTTTAACCTATTGACATGAATGAAAGTAAGCTGAAGTAAGTGATTTTTTCTTAACAAGGTTTTAAGTCATCCTTAGTGAAGAAACAGATATTTAGATGTTAAAATATATATTGACATTTGTGAATGATCTATCAAACTAAGGTACCATTCCATAAATGAGACCTAATTAATGAGACAATGTTCTTTTATTCTTACCTCTTTTATGCTTCTTTAACTTATATCTGAATTAGCTCTTCAGTATTTCCCTTCAATTATTTTTCATTAATAATCAGTGTAAGTAAATTATACTCTAAAGCTTCTCTGTGTGGTGAGTGGCAGATGGGTGGGTTTTGTTTTTTGATCATCTTGTCTCTTTTTTTTGATAGGTATCTGGCATCATGAGTTTTCACCTTTTTGGGAAGATTTTTAATCTGGGAAATCATTTTTAGTTTAAATTAGCACAAATCTAAAATTTAACTAAAACTCCACATGCAATTTTTTGAAAGGTGTAAAGATTTGATTAAATCTTGTTTCTATTGTTTCTGGGTTGCATCACTCCAAATAAGATGAAAGAGAAGGAAAAAAGAAAAGAAAAGCCTATTGGATTATTATTCCATTCCTTAATCATCCTTACAGTTATACAGATTTTGTTGTTTTACTCCCCCAACCAACTTCTCCCCAGATGTAATTTAAATCCATTGCTTGTCCTATTTCCAGTGAACACATGATCAGATTATAGACTTTACTTTTTACAGTATTTCTAGATTGTTATTATGCCTTGTCTTTTTTTCCTCTCTAGCCCACACAATTCTAGTTCTTTCAATCTTTATTCATAGGTAATATGTTCTAAGCCTCTGATCATTTCTGTTACTCTCCTCTTGACTCTATCAAATTAGTCCACATCTTTTCCAAAGTGCAGTGGCCAAACTTGGACATAGTGTTCAGGGTGAGCTCTTAACAGGACAGAATAGAATTTGTTTGTTTGTTTATAGTTTTAATTAGTTTTTAAATAATACCTGGGGCCAAGCCATGAAATTCAAATTTTAGATCTGAATGTTACACTTTCCAAAGTTCAGAGGTTTTCAGACTGAAGAATTCTGTTTGACACAATGTAAGAAGAGTGGCTGTTTGCAAAATGTGGGATCCTTAACATTATGCCCAATAACACATAAAAAGACTACAGTAAAGGCTGGGAGCCTTGCCATTAAATTCAATAGGATCAGTACATAATCCTCACATACTCAAATAATTCTTCTCAAAACATGACACCTGGGTGTAAAAACAGGCCAATATCTTTTAGAGACAGTAAAGAGTTATAGTGAACTATTTCTACGGTAGTATCTTCTAGCACTCAGGTCAAGTAGTTAAGAATGCAAAACCAGGGGTACTTTGTTAGATGTCTAAGCACATTAAGTCATCTACAGAATTGGTTTTAGTTCACATTCTTTTTCCATATATTTAAACTATCACATTTATTTCCTATTGTTTCTTATCAGCCTTTGGATGTATAAAGTAGATTTAGGCTATAACTTTTTCTTACTCTGTTTTGTGTGACACTTGGTTTGTTATTGAAGAATCACAAAAACTGAGGACACTTACAAAATATATTAAAATGTCTCTTCTGAAAAATAAAGAAATAAAGGCTCTTTCCAGACTTTTTAAACAAGAAGGAATAATGAGTTTTCTATGCTGAATGTTAGCTGTATAACTTTGGTAATGTCTCCTTTCTGTAATAAAATTAGAAACTATTTTCATTTATCCCTGTCGGCCCCTCTCTTTTTTATCTACCAGATTAAAAGATTTTATATTAAACTGGATGATATATGAAGTTTTGGGTGCATGATATTTTCTGTGGAAAAGAGTAGTTCTTAAAAAAAAAATAGCATTCTATTTCTATTCGAATCTGCTAACTGTTCGCTGTTTTTTTTAAAAACATGTACCTTATGTACCCTGTACTATTGGATATAAAATGAGTGATTGTGAAAATTAATGTGGGTTTTCTATTCTTGAGTCTGTAAGTTCTATTATTTGATTGATGATTGATTTCTTTGTTAATATCTCTCTTATAATTCTATATACCTTCCCGGGGGGATTTTTTTTAAATAGCGACATTAGTTGGTTTTCTACTGTTATTGGTTTTTCCATCTAATGTACTAGTATGGCATTTTTCATGCTGATTTTACTTTGATGAGATCAATCCATGTTTGCTTTGTGTGTTGCCTTTGGTAATGGAAAGCTTTTCAAATGTAATGTTTCAGAGAGCAACTATTACTGATAAAATGCTGCATTTTCATTGTTAACAGGCTATTCCAAGTTTTATATCAAACAACAAAATGGAAATTATCTGTAGGGATACATATTTTCAGATGCCTTTAAAATGAATGTCTGTATAACAAGCAAAAAGAAAAAAAAAGAATCATATAGTAACACTGTATGTGGGGGAGTGGTAAAAAAATATTTCCTACTGGTAACTGCCATTAAAGTTGCTAAATACATGGTTACTTGTTATTGCCTATTGCAGGGCCTGATGCTTTGAGGATCTAAACATCTTCAGATCTTATTTATTTCAGTGGGAGCTGGAGATACTCTGTTGGGAATTTTTCAATAGCATGTCCTTTTTTTTTCTTCCCATCAAAACCTGTTCTCAGAAAACGCCAGTAAACAAGTAGCTCTGGCCCCAAGCTTCCCTGCAAGTACCCATTTGGAAAATGTGTGGGTGTATTGTTACCTTATTGTTTCATGCTGTGTGTATTTGGGGGTGGAGGGGTGGGGGGAAGTGTTTTTTTTCTTCTTTTCTTTCTTTTTGTTTTTTTGACAAGATGGTAGTTTAGGGGCTTTTGAGTTTGTGTGGTTCACTGGTGGTTGTGGGTTCATTTTTCAAGGCTGGTGGTTGTTCCTGTCCCCTTTGGATGTTAATGACTAGCCATGGGGACAAACAGTGAGAGGAGAGGTGATGGTTGTAAAATATGCATAATTAGTTTCCCGAATGAACAAAGCAGTTGGTGTGCTGCTTATCAGCTAGTTGACTGGCTTGTTGTGGAGGATACTTGTGTAGAGTGTCCTATTCTGCCTTTCTCTACATCTCCTTTTATTTTTTGTTAATAAGTACACTAAGAAAAAGCAGGCTGCCCCATGCCTAAAAACACTGTAAAATAGTGCATATAAAAGTTTCCAGTGCACCTAGGTTTCAGGTCAGTTTTGACAAGGCCAGGTTAACTTCACAGTAAACCTCCAGACAGAACTGGAGGTCAAGAGGTCATACAAGAATCCAGTTAATTGAAGCTGTTCAAAGTAGGGTTGATATTTAGTCAGTCAAAACTGAACCATCCACTTTGCTTATATGGATATGTGTAGTCTCCTGAACGTGTTTTCAGTGTCCTTATTCCACTGCACAGAAAGACTATGCAGATTTGTTCCCTCTCTGTTGTATGCTTTTGTTTGTTTGTTTGTTTTTCTGTTGAATCTCTGTTTATATAGATTATGAAAGTGCCTTGTGGCGCATCAATTGCAGGCTCCAGCCTACACTTTATTGAAAATCTTGATATAATGATGATGTGAAAGTGCCATTATTCACGAGCATAATATGAGAGTTGTTCTAGAAGTGTAGAAGTATACTTGCTTCACTGCAGCAAGTATAACAATGTATGTCCATTTAATTAACCATAAAAATTGTGCATGGATTTCAGTGGATATTCTTGCTTTTAAGCTCTGTTTTGTCTCTATTCATTTGTCATTTTTACTGCTGGTGAAATCAGCCCTTCCAAGAGGTAATCTCATGAAGGACATTTAGAGCTGCGTGAAACAGCAACATTTCGTGTCGACTTCCATTTCACCTCAGCCTGGTCCACCACTTTAAATAACAACAGGTAAAATAATAACGTAATGAGGAGCAGCACAGGAGCACCAGCAGCATCTCAGGCAGCCAAACTGTGACAGAGCCTTTCTTTCTTCTCCTGCAGGAGCTTCTTCTCTAGTGTGTGTGTTAAGGTACGTCCTTGTTGTGTCTTTCCCCCCCTCTTCCCTTCTCTCTCCTTACTTTCCGTTTACCTGCAGGAAAGGCCAGCTTCAGCTTCGAAACTTGAAACATTTCAAAACTTTTGAAACATTTTGACTGCCCTCCTTTTATTTTGAGGCTGTTTTGAATCCCTTCGTTTCATTTCTCTTTCACTGTTTTGACCTCAAAATGAGTCAAAATGGCATCGAAATGAAACAGCCAGCAAAATTTCACATGACCCTAACATTTACCTCTTTGAGCAAACCAGTTATACTAATGCACCTTTGCCTTTGCCTGTCATTCCAGTTGTGGACTAAAGTGTGAATAGGTTTGGTAGTTTGCTTGACTAAATGCTTTGCATGAATTTATCATCAATGGCTTTAGCTGGTATGTTATTGTATATACGAGGTTAACATGCATCATTTCTGAGTGCTTATTGATTGTCTCAATTAAATGTTGAGATAACATATTTTAATGGCAAACTCCAACTATCCAGCAAACTTTATGGTTGCATCCAGATAAACATTAACCTATCTGTGGTGCTGCACACTGCACATGCTGCACATGAAGGCATTTCCTGTGCTGCTAATTTGCAGTGTAGGGGGATGGGTTTGACACTGGGAGATTCACACCTTAAAAAAGCAGTGCAATGTATGTGGCGGCAGCAGGTGCCACTGGAAATGGAAGTCTGGCAGCCAGACTCTGTGCTGCTGGATTGCCACGACTGCAGTCCCCAGAAGCCCTTGGCACTCCAGGTAAGGCAGCAGCAATGCATGCTGCTGCTCTTTGTCTCTGTAGAAATGCATATTCCTGTGTATGGGGATGTGCCCTAGATCTTCAATTGCAAAGTGAATGGGTGACCTTCAGTGGAATATTCTTCATGATAATGTACATATGTTTCTGTGTTTTTTTAATTCCAGAAGTATCTGTGTACTATTCTTTTTTCTGTTTTTTTTTTCCCTTGTTCAATGTGCTGATTGCTTCAATCCATTGAGGGGCACCTAAACCTACTTGAGTACTGTGTAGAGAGCTTAGGGTGTTATTGCATGTTCACTTGAAACAGTTGCAAATCACTGGAATGTTGTGAGATACTAAAATCAGTATGTGTAATGTGTTAGAACTTGCTAGTACTGCTACAATCTCAAAATAATCCTTAACTCAAAGGGAACAACTTTATAATGCTACAGTGGTGCTTAACACATACTACACTCCTTCAACGTACCTTTGTTCTCATTTTAACTACATGTTAAGTTGAATGTGTGACACCACCCTTAGTTTCTTACTGAATGTTATAGATTCCACTGGAGGATTTAAGATACCTTTAAAGTGATAAGATTTAGTTAGAATGCTGCTAGTGGAACATTTGGTGTGATTGTTTATTCTTCATATGACTCATGATACACTGATTAAAAATAAAAAAGATTCCTTATGCACTGATTAATTTTCTATTTAGACTGGTGGGCTTCTTTAAAAGAGCCATAAATAGAGTTGAAATATATTAATGGCCATGTCCAGATGAGCATGGAAGTTTATTTCCCTGGGGACAATTAGCAGTGGGATGCCTTGTACTGCCTGTAGCTGTCCCTGGGAAATGCCTGTGCCATCTGCCTTCTGGCATTTGGCAGGTTAACCCCAGGTTGCCTAGGGGAAGCTAGGGCCCACAATGGGCTGACCCCTGCAGCCTTCCCTTGGGGTCCTGGAGTTCTTCTGGGGCTGTAGAAGAGGTGATCCTGCTGCTCCTAGCCCACCTGGCAGCCACAGCATGGCTCTAGCCATCCATGCTCCAGTTTTGAGTGGCACATGATGCCCCTGTGTGCATTGTTCTGCTTTCTTTTTGTGGAGGTTTTGTTGACATCTGGATATTCAGGAGTCAAAAAACCAATAAACAAACAAACCCTGTGCTGCTCCTTTATGGCATGGAGAACAGCTGAACATGTAGTATGTGGTGCTGCAGATGTGCCTGTGGTGCTATGTACCACATGGCCACGCTCATCTGGACATGGCCAGTATGTCCATTTGTGCCATTAACAGGATTGGGGAATAACATTATTTCTAAATATTCAAGAACGTGTTAGCTTGCCCAGGAATATGGAAGTTGGTGCTATAGCTATAACTTAATTTAAAAATTAGAGATATTAAAGCGTTCATAAACTATTCACTATATTACGTTCACCACAAACATTCAATATAATGTGCTCTGGATTTGAAAATGGTACATCTTAAAATGAATAAAATCTCTCTCTATATATAAAAATAAAGCCTCACAACTGTTGAATTAGTAATACTGAATTTAATTCACTGGAAGTTTTGCTCTATTTAAAAATGTAAAAGGTGAAGTGGACTTACTGTAGAAGGGCAAATCTTGTAGACTGTTAGCATTGACAGTTCATTAAATAAAATGTAATATGATTCCATCAAGAAGGCATTTGAAAACAGGTAGACTGACCTTTGAAAATTAAGCTGTATTTCATAGAAGGAAAAATATAATAAAATAGACCCTATTTGCCTAGCTAAGTTGAGTTTGGTGCAGAAGCAGAAAAGTTTGGTGTGAGGAAGCATGGAATAAAGCCACTTTTTAAAGGTCCTGATCATGAGGATGCTTGGACCCATTACTGAGCAAGAGCCATGGTACCAACCTTAACATATGTCTAAAAATGTCTTTACATTGGTCTATCAACCCGGCACTTCCCTTTTATGTTGAAATACTCTAAACAGATCCTACATTTCCTCTTTCCAATGTTCTCCTAGGCACTTTATGTATTGCAGCTCTGTTGTTAAGACAAAGTCAAATTATTGTGGAGCTGGCAAATTCATTATTGCAGCTGAACATCAGAGGAATAGAGAAAATCTGGATGGTTTGTTGGGGGGGTAGAGATGTAAGGCATATTTTTAGCACAATTGAATATAGATTTTTTTTGGAAACTGGACTGATACATGTGCTGCAATTCCTTTTTAAAACTCTACTTATCCCATAAATTAGTTTCCATTTGTAAAGAACTCACCTTCCTCTCTCATTTAATAGACACGTTCTTACTTGTGGGTGCATCTCTCAACCCATGTTTCAACAGGACTCTTTTCTGGTAGCACTACCTCTTGAGTGAATTTTAGTTCTGTATTTCCTCATTCCTCACCATTGAGATGATAAAGGGTAATGCGCACATCCTACTCTTCATTTCCTCTGAACCACCTGCTTAGAGCTGGAGAACTACTTCAGAGTTCCTGGTAGCCTTCCAGCATCAGACATTCTACCGTATTCTCTCTTTTTGACAGTTTCTTTCCTAAAGAATTTTTTACCAAACCAGAAAAAGTGGTGCAGGTAATTTCTTCTTACCTTTTTCACAGCATCCTATACCTCTTTGACTTTGACTCAGTGCTGACTGGTATTTCCTCCTTATCCCTGCTACAAGTACATAAATGCCAAAAGGCAAATGCTTCTTACCTATTCATAATTAGGAAAAGTAATCACTGGGCACGTCTACACAGTCATTAATGAGCAGTAGTTATTGTGCATTTAATTTGCTACTTGCATACCTAAGTACTAAAAAAATATACAGGAACCGGAGTTACTGAGCAGTGACACCAGTGAATGCCTTTTTAGTGCTGCTACTGTGCAATAGCCTAATAATATTGCACAGTAGTGTATTAGCACTGCTTGTGCTATGATACACTACTGCACGGTATTATTAGGCTGCTGCTCAGTTAACATCTTGTATATACCCACCCACTGAGAATTAGCATCTGACATGAATGTGTTTACTTATCTAACTGGTCCTCCAAGATATCACCTGGCTATTCAGACCTTTGGGAGACAGACATTTTCCACTGTGAGGAAATGAATTGAGAAACTCAATTTTAAGGATAATAACTAATTTAATTAGTTATTCTCATGTCTGAAAGTGCACACGTTTCCCTGGTTTTAATTAGATCAGGAAAGACTTCTAATCTAGTAAACATATATTTTGGGGGAGCAGGAAGTTATATGCACAATGTATGCTCCCCAGGAATCTTGTAGGGAGGTGGAATCTGGTATGTAAATGACCAGATATGAAACAATACTTAAGGCTTGTCAAGAGACAAAGTATTTGTCTAAAGGTCTTGCTACATGGTAGTTTTGGACACATCCTGTTGCTCTGAACCCCTGGATTGCCTGCACATTACCATCTGAAACTGGTTTTAAGCACTTGTTATGCAGCTCAAAGTTATGACACTCCAAGGATCATTGGCAATGAGTAGGAGGTGCACATGGGTGCATGTGCACCCCCTAAGATTGGCCGTGCAGCCCCTGGAAGCACCAGTCATGAAACCAGAAGTGTCAGTGTAAATGCATTTCCAGTTTTGCTTATGGCTCAGCAATCAGCTGCTGGGGCCCTCCCCACTACAGTCAACAAATGGCTGTGGGGGGACTCCCCCAGTTCATGATTAGCAGCTGAGGTATTCCACCCCCCACCCCCATCAGCAATCTGGTGTCCCCTAGACTCTGGAGGCATGAGTAGCCCATGCCAAGAATTATCTCTGGTTCATGTTACCCAGCTTATGTTTCACTAAGGTATATCCCAGAGTGGCTACACCTAGTGTATCTCTAGCCACTCTAGGCTACACCTTAGTGTATACACCCCATTTGCCCTCCCTTCTCTCTGGCCTGGATTCAGCCCACTGCCCCTGCCACCCACCCCAACACCCTGGATTCATACTCATAGCCCCTTGCACCCTCCTCCCCCCGCCCCACTAACTTGTGGCTGCCTGTGCTAAGTGGAGCCCTGGGCATGGGCAGGGAGGGAGCCTGGGGAGGCCCAGGAGGTAGGGTTCTGCGGGGAAGCCTGGAATGGGAGAGGGGTATTCTTACCTTTTAGTCCTCTAGGCCCTTGCTGGCCTGAAGTGTGAATGAGCCAAACGCGACCTAACACTAACACTGATGAACTTTTTGTGACTCACAGTGTAAGGTTCTAAAGCTTCCTGGGGATAAGGGGCTTTGGTCCCCTATCCAGGAGGCTGAGTATGAATTTTACTGTTGGATTTAATATGTGAAGTTAGATTTACCATTGGATTTAATATGCATTTTTTTTGTTTCTTTATTCTTCTCTCTCTCCACATATGCTTACTGGTTCTTATGTTTACTATTGTTTTTAATTAGAAAAAAAACAATCTATTTGCTAACTTTTGTAACCAACTTATATCAGTAATAATTGTGGTTCCAAGGCATTTGACTAAACAGACAGCCATCTTCCACTGAACTGGGGGAATCAATCTTTTCAAGTGTATGACCACACAAGGGTGTGATTCTTTAAGCTAGCAAAATCCCCTCTGCTAAGAGCCAGCAAGACTCGGGTAAGACAGGAATAGCAACAGCAGTAAGGATCTGCCAGTCTATCTAGGGCATGTGGCATTATTTTTCTGAAACCCTAGCTACTTTTTATAAAGTGATCTAAGGTCATGGCTCTCCTACCTAACATTGTGGGGGGAGTGTCATTCACAGCTTCCCTCCCCTGAAACAAAGTAGTAGGAGGTGTCTCAGTCAGTGTTTGGGGGATTATATTTGGAAGTCCTTGACATCCATAGTAATGAGCAATAGAGAGAGTTGAGTCTCCATATCACTATGTTGGATCTCTCTGGTTCATTCACAAGGATCATGTCCAACTCATAGTGACTAACTTCACCATCATGTTCTATATCAGGTAAGGGAGGTGCAAAAGTTCTCTGCCTGTGCAGAGAGGTGATCAACCTCTGGCAATGGTACATATATCATGAGATACTTCTGTAAATGATGCATTTTCCAAAAGACAACTGCAGACCACAAAAGAAGCATGATCTCCTTATATTATAAATGTAAGATCAGGAGCTTGGTACTCAAAGTCATCTTTGTGGAATGGTGTCAGCTGACCATAGATCTCTTTGTAAATACAGTCGACATGAAATGTCCCTCCTCTTACTACTGGAGTGGGATCAAGCCAGTTTCTCAGGAACACCTTCAGTTTCAGGACACCTTCATGATTCAGTGATCAAGGAATCTGCTATCAGCATAATTTCTGACTTTTAATCCCTTTTAAGTCCTCTTTAAGGTGATACAGGACTAGACACCCATACTACTCATTACTCTTATGCAGCCAAGGCAGAATTTCATACCAGGTTTTCCTGTTCCTATTGGCAAGAGATCCCACATTGCTGCTACTGATCCCCTGCTTCCAGCATTCCCTCTAAGCTGTGTGGCATGTGCATCATGCAGGCATGCCTGGCAGCATGACATGAGCATACCTGCACAGTCGTGCATGCTGCATATCTTGGAACACTGCTAGCACAGGAAGATGGAAGATTCTCCATCTGCACCTGCATTCCTTCCATCTCACAGCATAGATGCTTGATACCTCTCTCAGAGCAAGAATATTCTGCTCATGCCAGAGGTATTTTTTACTTGTTTTATAAGTTGTTTTGCTTTCTTCCATAAGCCAGCCTGACCCTTTATTGGGAATGGTAGCATAACAATCTAATGCAAAAATAAATATCCTTGCCCACAATGGAAAGTACTCTAGGAGGTGTACACACCTTCAAAGATTGAACAGGGTCTTCTTCTGGTGCTAGGCAAAAAGAATTAACTAATAGCAAGAAGTTTTCTGATACACCTGGTCATAAAAAACACTTCTTAGTAGCAACTGCAATGGAACGAAAAGTGGGTGAGATCTATGTATTCATAGTGCATCCTCTCTACACTATCTTCTGTAACACCTTTACCCTGGATTTAGTCAGTTAAGATGCACTTAAGAACACATGGGTATTCTCACACATGTAAGGGTGCTCTTCATCCCAACCCTCTTTCTGCTGTCTGCTATTCAACTACTGAGAAAAGATTGAGATTTTCCAAAGGCCACCTATATGATGTGTGGTGTCTTAGCATTACCCACCTCCACTAGGTCTTACCAGCTCTTAGAAGAGGGTATTTTTCCAGCCAAAAGAATAACACCCTTCTCTGGTCAGGTGCTCAGTAGACCTCTGCAAAGCTTCAGGTACTGATTTGATTTGGAGGAGATTCAACCTAATTCAGTGGCTGAATCTCTGAATCTGAATCAAATCAGGAGACTGATAAAAAGGTCCCAATCAATTCAAAGCTCTCTGAATTAATTCAGAAAAGAATTGGAGAACTTTGGAGATTTGGGCAGTCCCTGCTGGCTGCTGCAGAGAGCTAGACATGGACTCCATGCTGGTAAATAGGGGATGGGGGATGGGAGACTGGGAGAGAGGGAAGGGGACCATGGGGGTACCCCCACCAGGCCCCATCCCCCACCTGCTCTCCCAGCCCCCCTGAGCACCCAGACCCCTACCCCATGGCTGCCCCAACTAGCCCCAGCTCCCGCCTTTAAAAAAAAAAAAAAAAAAAGCCCCCACTCACTGGCTGCTGCAGCAGCCATCGGGTCTTCTGGGGGCTTCTGGCAGAGCCACCCCATGCAGCACAGGGCAGCAAGAAACAGTGGGGATCACTCCCCCACCTGGCAGCATCTGGTGAGTGCAGGGCTTTTTTTTTTTTTTTAAGAGCTGGGAGCTGGGTCTGGGAACTGCAGCCATGGAGCCATGGGGGTGTACTAGGAGAGTGGGTGGGGGCTCATGGAAAAGCTTTGCATTCAGTGGAGAGCAGCGGGGATCCTCCCCACACACACACCTGGCAGCAGCCTGTGAGTGGGGGCTTTTTATATATTTTTTTAAGAGCCAGGAGCTGGGGCAGGTGGGGGATGGAGGATCATGCAAGATCCCCACCCACATGCAGTGGGGAGCAGCGTGGGGGCAGCAGGTTCACCCTTCCACCTGGCAGGAATTAGTGAGCAGGGTTTTATTTATTTATTTATTTTAAAGCAGGGATCTGGGGCCAGGCAGGGAAACTGTATGGGTAGGGGTGGCTGGCTGTCCAATTTGGAGCAGTGGCTGAATCTCTGAATTAAATTCAGCTGAATCGATTCAGGACTGTGATTCGAATCACCAAATACAATCACTGTCCCCCACACTGGCCAAATCCAAATCCAAATCCAAAGTGAATACTAGTCACTTCACACAGGCCTAGTTCTCAGAAATTTTAGTTTCCTCCTCTTCCATTGAAGAGGCCTGTCAGTTTGGTCAAATACTCTGAAATCACAATAAGTATGTTTTAACAGACAACCAAAATATTTATTATAAAAACAAGAGAAAACATAATAAATCAGTAACCATATGTTGAGATACAGACAGAGATACACAGATAAGCAAATGAAAGGAAATGTCAAAACAATAATCTTACTTTACCCTACATTTTTAATCTAAGAATGCAGCTTATTTTTTCAACAAATTAAGAAGCAGCTCCTGTCTCTGACCATCCTGTTAGGGCTTTCTACAAGTTTTCCTGTCAGCCTGTTTCACTCAGTCCATTAACTGAAGGCTTAGGTAATGTAGTCATTCCCTACATCCAAGGGAAAAAACAAAGAACACTTCCATGGTATAGTTTCTTACCTGACTCTTTACATACTTTATCCATTAGAGTCTTTAGAAACCCATACTATGCATCTACCTTCCTGCACCCAAAGGTTATATTTGGTTACGAGACCAGAAGTCTTTCCTGTTCCATTTATAACCAAGAGAATATTTTCAACCTTTCAAACACAAATATCACTAATCCAATATCCTAAATATACTCTACCACACTTAATTTCCTCACCATGAGAAATGTCTATCCCTGAATAGTCTGAAGATTCAAATATTATTCTTATGCATATCTTCTTTTTAAAAGTAAATGAATTATTGTGTGACAGGGCCTGGCTCATGTACCCAAGGTTATGTGCACAAAGGCCTTTAACCATACTCATGTCTGATGCTAATTCTCAGTTATGAATTATCTCAAGTGTAAATAGGAGAGGAACATTTAAGTTGCTCATTGCCCCGCTAAGCCAAATACAGAAATATAAAAAATACCATAATTTATACAGAAATAATAGTGATTAATCTAAATATAGCCTGCCACTACCTATAAGTAGAAACTACAACATGTTAGTAAAACAAACTCAAGAAAACATACATGACATTCCACAAAAACCTCAAAATATTGTATGTTCATGACACTTTCTACCAAGATAAACTAAGGTAAGAATTCATTCATGTTCCTGCCCAAAGTCATTATAGATTTTAAGTTGAGACAAAATCCTGTGAGGTTTTGCTCTGATCATTAAAAGAAAAGAGGTCTAATGACCTCTTTTGCTACTTTCACAGAACAAAGTAGTCCAAAAATCCTCAACTGTTGTATCTGTAACTGAGAGTAGGCCTGTGCCAACAGGGAAATATTTCATTTGGATTTGGGCAATTTGGAGGATAGTGAATTGATTCGGCGATTCGGATCGCTGTCCTGAATCAATTCAGCTGAATCAGCTTTGGAAGATTTGGCACTAATTTGGACAGATTTGGTGATTCAGATTAGCTGGGGAGAGGCAGGCACAGCTGGTCCACTCCTCCAGCTGTACTTGTCTTTTCCCAGGTGGGGGGAACAGTGGTAGAAGCCCCCATGAATGCCCTGCCTGGGCCCATCCCCCTGCCCAGACCTAGCCTAGTCCCAGCACTTTAAAAAATAAAAAAGTGCCGCACTCACCAGCTGCAGAAGCAGTGATGAGGAGCCTCTGCGAGTTCATGGAAAAGCCTGCCCATGCAGTGAAGGGCAGTGGGGGGCAGCGGGGATTTCCACCCTGCTTGGCACCTGCATGGCAGCTGCCCTATGGCATGAGTGCAGCACAGTTCAGCAGGGAGCCATGCACTGCGTGGGAGCAGGGGCTATACCCTGCAGCCACCTGGAATGAGCTGCTCCTGTATCATGCCCTGTGGCCCCCCCCGCTTGGTTGGGCAAGCAGCAGCAGGGCAGAGCCCCTGCTCCCAGCACTGCTGCACCTACATTCCACGCTTCCCACCCCCTCTTCCCAAGTAGCATGCATCCTGCTGTGGCTGGGCAGCTTGTCCCAGCTCCAGCCCCATCCCTCCTTCTTCCACCCCCCTTTTCTGCCCCCTTCCCCAACCCCAACACATTTACCAGCTGGAGGCAGCTGTCAGCTGCCTGTTTAGTCTATGGGTGAATTTCCAAATCAGCCAAATCTTTTCTAGAATCTATTTGGAAGCTTTGAATCTATTTGGAGTTTTTACTTGGTCTGCCAATTCAATTTGGGTTCAGTGATTCGGTCCCTGAGATCTGCCATCTCTAAAAATGGCACATGCCAACACATATGAGGCTACTTCTATAGCTTCCTTGTGTGATCTTGTGATAAATGATACCTGCAGGAATCATTATCAGCAATCTCTCCATTTCAGAACAAATTCTACCACAGGTCATTGATGGGTCTTGAAATGACTTGAGTTCATTTCCTGATCCACATATCTACCTGCAGAAATTGCAGGTCTTTTCACAGGGGACAGTAGACTGCAGGCTGGGATTCCTCTCATTTTACTTCCATCACTCTCTCTTCTCCATTTCAAGAGCAAGATGCTTTACCTTGAAATGGGCTGCTGTTTAGTTAGGAGACTTGACAGACTTAGTTGAGGTTGCAGTACCATTGGAGTCAATCAGCAGCCAGCTTCTTCTTATTCTTGATTTTGGCATCTGTTGCCTTAAGGCATGCCTTCAATGTGTCCTTGTAGCATTTCCCCTATCCACCGCAGATGTCTGGCCATTACTAAGACAGAAGTAGAGTGCTCATTATGGGAGTTGAGAATCAGGCATCTGCACACAATGTCTGGCCCAGTGAAGTTGGTGCATGAGGATCACCAACTCAGTGCTGGCAACACTGGTCAGCAAGGATGCTGGCATTTGTGTAGTAACATTGACATTTGATGAGGAGGATTATCCAGAGGCTCTTGAGATAACAATGGTAGGTTATCCACATTTCATATCCATAGAAGACAGTGGTGATGATGACTGCTTTGTAGGCATGGATATTGGTGTCTTTCCAGAGATCACAATAAACAGACACACCAAAGCAGTTTCTCAAAGGAGGTACTCATGGACCAGATCCTGTCCTGGATCTCCTCATCAATGTTCACTCTCTGAAAGAAGTGGCTACCAAAATAGGGTATCCTTGACTATTAGCAGGGTTTTTCCATCAATGATAATTTGGGGAGGGATGGATCAAGTTCATGGACAGAAGCAGGGTATTAAAGCACTTTATTCCTCTCAGTGCTGAAACAGAGGCCCAAAATTTGGTAGGCTTCCCTGAAAGCTCCATTGCAGCCTGGAGGTTTCCCTTAGTGTGTGCAATAATGTCACAGTCATCAGTATAACTGGTATCTGTAGGGCAGATACCTGGAGCTCCACAAGTGAGAAAGTATATGTAGAAAAGTACTATATGTTTTATTTCAAATTCCACCTTCCTTCTTCCTTGGACTCAAAAATAATGTAGGACATTCTGGTAGAAAGAAAACTGAACAGCAGAAACACGAAGCATCTTTTGTCTTTGTGGCTCAAGGGGATGAGAAGAGGAGTAATCAGAGTACATTCTATGGGTCGTACAGTTTCTGTGAAAGCAAAATGTCTCTAGTTGAAGCAAAGTGGGAAAGATGCAGCCACAAGCAAGAAAGTAAATGAAGATCATAAATCTTAAAGAACATCAGTTACTCATAAGTAACATTGGTTTCCTGTACTAGTGAAACTGAATCTTTTAGGGAAACAGCTTTGTTGGAGGTTTGAACATAATGATGGCTTGGTGTCAGTTTTGCAAGAGGTGAGTTACATTTGAGTTATAAATTGTATATAGATTTTTTTATTCGATATCTCCTTTGAAGAACATACTATTTTAAAGTACAAAAAGATCCTATGTCTATGAACTCATTCTTTTCAGGCAAGGATTTCAATACTTTTTGATTGCTTTAAGCCATGGCAATAGTAATATATTTTCAGTATTCCTGAACTGAGAGCTGATACTAACCTTGACCCTCATCCACTCTCATGAAACCATAACCATTGTTGTTCTCATGGAGTAAATTGTTATCCTGCAATTCAACATCATTGGTCTCATGGGGTGACTTGTTATCCCACCCACATCAACAAAGCAGAACCAGTGACAACAGTATAAATGTACCTAAAACTATTTATTAAACATACAGATTGTTTGAAAGAGTATTATGATGATTTGAACCCAAAATATTATTTAACTAAAACTATAAACAAAATTACAACTTTTCAAGTTTCAAAACATGCATGAACACTTTACTAAGTCTGCAGATCACACTGTTTACAAACTAATAATTACTTCCAAAAACATTTCCTAACCATTTTAACTAAATATTGCGTTCCTCACAAAGCAGCAGTGATGTACTGTTGTGCACACAAGCACAATGTTTACAATCTCTGCATCATTTCTGGGTTTTGTGGTCATCTGTCCTTGGATGAAATGCACAACATCTACTCATGCTTGCAGAAGGTTCTACTGGGGTGAGTTGTGGCAATTTGTAATATAGGGCAGTCACACCAGACTTGACAGACTTAGACAGATTATGTGTATCCATCATTCTTCATTTTATTTGTCCATCGATCAACTGTTCTCCAAGCTCCTGCAAAAAAAGTGCCATCTTGTTAAATGTGATCTTTGCTTCCAGTTTGCATTATGGCCTAGCCAAAGGATGAAGCTGGCAATGGCAGCTACATCCAGCATATTGAAAAATAGTGCCATTGGCCTCCTGTTGTTTTTGCATCTGCAGGTGGTCAAATAGACTAAGTGGTCAAGGTTATCTACCCCATCCTTGTTTTTACTGTAGTCATGAATTATGTCTGAATTTCTTTGCTCTCCACCCACTGACAGGTCATGGTACTTGCTTGACAGCAACAGCACAACTTTGGACTTATTTGGAACACAGGAAACTAGGGTGAGAACCCCATCAACAGCAAAAATAGATGAACAAGTTTCCCTTCTTCAATTTGCTTGCATTTTGTTTGGGATATTGGCCTTGTTTTTTTCTGAATCATACCCACATAGGTCAAGTCCTGCTGTAGCAGTCTTTCTGTCAGGTCAGAACTTGTGAATAAACTGTCACCCACAATATTCCTTCCCATCTTGAACCAGGAATGAACCAGTTTTTCAGTGACCTGGGTACCAAAATTACGTTGGTGTGAAGCTTCTGGTTGCTTGCCCTGGTAGATATCTCCAGACAGGGGGAATGATGTTGCTGCATCACTGCACCACCAAATTTTCAAGCCATATTTGGCAGGTTTCCTGGGCATATACTGTTTGAAGGGACAGCAACCCCTTAATGCAATGTGCTGGTCATCAACTCTCAGGTGTATTCCTGGAATATACCATTTCCTGAGCTGCTTCACAAATTGTGTCCAAATATCTCTGAAGGCAGCAAGCTTGGCCAGAGCTCTCCTTTCCTCATGTGTCAGCTTGTTGTCAAATCTCAGGTAGGTGGTGATTTGACAGAATTGTTTTAAATTCATGGTGGCAAGGAAGCAAGGTACCCCATGCATTGCTCCCACAAGTCTTCCAGTGCCTTGTAACCACCATGGTATAGACCACTCAGCAGTAGGAAGCCAATGTAAGCTTTCAGCTCTATTTCATCCAGCTTTTTCCACTATTTTCAGGATAGCTATCATTCTACTTCCTGAATCCTCTTTCTGCCTCTCTGTTTGTTTCTCTTATGATAACAGTCAGGATATCTTGTAAGAGAAACCAGTGGAATGTTTCCACCACTGTGTTTTTATTACTTTCTGTTGTTGGTCCAGCACTTTTCATGGACTATGTCCATGGCGGTTCTCCAATGATGTATTAGCTGTTGACTTTTTTCCCCATACTCTGCAATTCCTTCCTCTAAAGGTGTCATCATCAACAGTGTTTTCTTGGGGTGGTGGCAGTGGTTCTGCTCCATGCCTTGCTGTAGCTCTTCTCAGTCTTCCATGGCAGGCCTGGGCTGGTTCTCCTGTTCCCACTGGAAGTGCTGGCATCACTTCTGCTTGTAGCAAGAACTGTTCCTCATCTAAGCTGGATGAAGCTTCCATAGACACGTGGTCTTCTTACTCTAAACAATCTCTCATGTCTGAAACAAAGTCAACATCCTCACTTCCTTGGGATAAGATTTCATCAGTGGATGTGTTGCTTTCATCCCCAGTTGCCTGTGCAAGACACGCTTCAGCACTGAATATGCACTGCCTTCTCATCCTGGACTACAGGAAAAAAAGAAAAAAAATGATTGTTGTTTATATGCATTCAGCAGTAATCAAAGACAAGCCTGTCCACCTATGGTGTCACAGAGGCAATTCCACCCTGCCCTATGGCAGCACAGGTAGCATCCTCTCCTCCTGGGCACAGAAGCCAGAGACCAACATACACCCTTTGTAAGCAAGCCAAATGTTAGTGGATGCTGTTTGGAAACCACACATGCAGGGGCTTATTGAGAGCACGTAAAAGGGGCATGGGGACTGTCAAGCCCTTACCATTGAAGGGGACTCCATAATGTACACTGTATTGGAGTATGATGTTGTTCTATTTCTTCTCTGCTGCACCTTTTCTCCTTGTCCTCAGTTCCAACAGAGGCAGGGCAAACTAGTTTGTATGTTATGAAAGGTGTGGCAGAGTTTTGCCATGAGAAAGGGGGGCAGAGGTGGATTTGGGTGTGACAAAGCATTTTTTTTTAGTATTATTATTTTGGCAAAGGGCAGGGTGTTTTGATGATATTGCAGCCTGCAAACAGTGGTTAGCCAAAGGGATTACCACATCTTCTGCAAAATCAGAGTGGAGGGTGGCCATCCATTAGTTACCATGTATACCTGAAGTGGACATGAATGAGGTGTGAATGACTGCTTACCTTTCAGATTCATCCACCCAAAATGGCCAAACAGCTCTAGACCTGTAATTTATTCAGAAATTGCATTGGCAATTAAGTTAGCAAGGGCTTGAGGTAAATTGTTACCGCATATGGAAAAACACATTGACTCCTGGGGTAACGTTACCCTGGAGTTTTTCAGCCACCAATTGCAAACCATTCATGGAAGCTGGCTGTTCTTTGGGGATAATGTGCACTGCAGTGCCAGTGACTGTGTCCTAAAAAGAAAAAAATAGAATTAATTAACTTTAAGATACTGCACAAAATATGCATCTGGGGTAGGAAATTACCCCATGGGAATGTATGAAATTTAAAAAAAAATTCAAGTGCAATGAAATAAGCAAGTACTTATTAACTAGATGTCCTCTTAAGATTTATGCTAAATGAAGATGCTGGGGGATATGTAATTAAGGTTGTTTGTTAAACTTAATTCTGTGTTTTTAAAATATGGATCGAGACCACACAACTTTGTAAAAAAATAATTCATGTTTATCAACTTTGTTCCAAATAACTAGAACATTAATAATACACAAAAATGAATGGATTTATGACTATCTTTAGATATTCTAATTACAACACATGCACATGTATAAATTATATATATTTCATGGGAGAATAGGTTTCTGTGGGGCACAAAATGCCATCAAATCACAACTATTTTTCCAATCTAAATTTTATAGTCCCTTCTGTTTGGCAAACACCCTCAGTTCAGCTTGCCAAAACAATAGTTCAACAATAAGGTATGTTCATGAATTATACATTTTATAAACTATGCTAAATTAAAAACAAACAAACAAAAAAACCTCTTGGGTAGAATGAGTTAACTTTTATCTCAAAGTTATTTTTAAATAACATAGTATTGTATCTTGATTAATATTATAGCACACTGGACTATAATGAACATGTCTCTTTTTTCCATATCCCAGAATATTGCTTTCTTTATTGTTATTTTTGAGAAGGGAGAAATGAAATTTCATGCTTCTGAAAATGAAGTGTCTGAGGCCCTTCTAATAGTAATTAACATCTATCACGATGTTCTTGCATCCTCTATCCATGCAGAAATATGTGTATGGAGTGCTTTAGATAGGAAGGATTCTAGCAGGGAGGTTGTCTGTCTTTTTGGTTTATGTATCCTACTACGTTAGCTGAAGAAGGCAAAGTCTTTACATATTTTGAACTTGTGGAGTGGGAGGTAGTGAGGTTTGTACTCAGCCTCTTCCTGGGGGAATTTGTTCTATAGTCTCAGACCTCTCTCAAAGAAAGTTTAATTTTCCAAAAAGAACTGATCTTCATCCTTATTGTGGAAATTTATTGAACCAGATACATACAGTGTTGACGGCAATCTTCATCCAAATATCTCATCAATCATTACAATTAACTGTGACCAGGACATAGAGGGCCTTGATGATAAGGACTAAGGCTTTGAAGTTGATTCATATTCTATGACTAGCTAATAAAGGCAATGGAGGACAAATCTGATTGGTTTGTGGTAGGCTGTGCTGCTGAGGAGATGCACTGTAACATTCTGTACTACTTGGAATTAACTCAATGCTGAAGACTTTTATGTCTAGCTATAACGTTATCTAGAAAAAGAGTAACCACAAGTAGCAATAAGAATTCCACTCTACTCCACATGTAGCATTGTGCAATAAGAGGTTTTCTATCAGTTCTCAGGTTGAAAAGGCAGCCTATCTTTGAAAGAATAGTCATATAATTCTTAGTGAACTGAAACTCAATTTAAGTGCATACAAAATTGTCCCTTCTCGGAACGCCGTTGACAGCTACTAGGAAATTATTCTCCTTAACAGTTAGAAAACTGAAGCAAAGCAAGATTAAGGGTAATATTCTACTTTGCTGCTAAAATATTTAAGTGGCACTGAAATCACATTTCTGCCTTGACCCCCTCTCACCAAATACCCACTTCACACTGAAGTGTGAAATGGTCCTACTATCTGTTAATGATCAATTTGCTTTCATATCATTATGTGCACTGCATTTTCATTTTTATGAATGCTGTTCCACCGGGCCAGATCCCATCCACTTTTTCTGTGTAATGTAAGAATAAACCACAAGATATAATGGCATCACTCCATTTTTTTCTCAGAATAAGTGACACAGGGAGTAAAAGGCCAAGATAAGCTTGGGAGCACGGTTCAGCCCTGGCAGGGAACGGCCACAGAGTTAGGAACTTTTCCTTTTGTCTGTTCAGAGGTCCATCTTTAAGGAAGGGGTTGTGGGATATTCTTGGCTATCTGTGCTCAATAGCTTGTTGACTAGGGTATTATGCTGGGATCTAGAAAAGGTGGTTTCTAATAGAGCTGTGCAAAACAGCACCGTTCCATTTCAAATTCTGTTTTGAAGTTTTGATGGGACAGTATTTCTTTCTGAGTTTCATTTCATTTTGAAACCACTGTTCTCTTTCATTTAGTTGAATCCATTTCTCTGTTTCGACGCTGTTTCCACGTTTTGCCCATAGGCTACAATGGGGAAGCATGAAACCGCCTATATCTTTATCATTTCTTACCTGATTTGGATGTAACTTGCAAGGAGTGTAGCCCCTTCTGAGGTCATGAAGCCTGACAAGTTTCAAGGAGATGGATGTAGAGGTTTCTGGGAAACTGCACCTTAAGCTGCTGACAAGCAAAACTCATGACATGGGTAACACTGTGTGTGTTAAGGCACACCCTCACTGGCACTGTGGCCTCTACATGACATGGTAGTGTGTCCCAATGAGGTCTCCTCCTCCCTTACAGCCACATGCCCATCCACCACTTCAAATGACAACAAATAATAACTTAGTAAGCAGCACAGTAGCACCAGCAACATCTCAGGAAGCCAAACTTTCATGGAGCCTTTCTTTTCTTCCTGCAGGAGATTCTTCTCCAGCAGCTGCTAGAGAAGTCTCCCTGCCAGCCCCAACTCTGGGGCCTAGATGTGCCCAGGGTCCTATTTCCTTCCAGTTAGGTGCTAGGGGTGTTGGCCTAAGGACATGGCACTGGTAGACAAGGTCCTTTCCTTTGAGCCAATCTAATCTAGTATGTTTTAGCAGACCAACGGAATAGTTAGAGAAATATATCTTAGCAAGCTTCTGGGTTGAAAACCCCTTTGTCAGACTGAGGAAGCACGTGCAGTTGGGGGGGGTGTGTGTGTGTGTTGTTCCTGGATGGAAGGAATAGTAAAGAAGCCAAAGGCTGGCACACAATGCAGTCAAGAAAGCCATTCAGTGAAAATGGAAATGGAGGCATCAGGGGGTGAGGGACAGGCTGGGGTTGTAGGGAGATGTAAGCGGGGATGTAGCAGCATCAGTAAAATTGGAGAGGTACCTAGGGTGTCAGATGTCCAGCAGGTTGTAGTGTATCATAAATCCAATGTCTATACTAATTCCATGAGTTTCTGTACCTAGGAGGATGATGAAGTGAATTTCAGACAACTGATTCTGAAGAACTTTTGCTATTACAAATTCTTCTATCATCTTCCACATTAAGCAAGTTTTGTTCCAGTACCTTAGGACATCAACTGCATATCCACCACCTTAAACGGCCCTTCAAATTCTTACCCTCATCTATCTTCTCCTAATCTGTATGTTATCTTGCAGACTTTTGCAAGAAGATCAACATAATGTAACAACCACCTTGTCCCTTCCTCACATCATTAATATTCACTTGTTTTGAAAAAAAAAATCATATGGAAATGGGTTATTCACTTTTATTCATTATTCTACTCTTGTGCTTCAAATATACATTTATGAAGTGGAAAATATTTAGTGATTTAGAAGGGAAGACTGTATTTACAAATTCTGATTGAATTGGGTGCTATTTAAGGCTGACATGCTCTTTTGTAAATATGGTTAAGATATTCCACTTTTGCTTCTTAACAAGCATCTTCACTGTGAATATTAATAGGCAGCCTAGCACAATGTCAGAAGGACTAGAATTTTTCCTTGGAAACTTTGGCTAACTTATGTTGTAGCAATCTCACTATGTCATA
>NW_017728912.1:1379606-1383925 GCF_001723895.1 Crocodylus porosus | reverse complement strand
TTCTTAATGCTTTGTTTATTATCTTATCTAAAGTGAAATGTACATCACATTATCTAAAATGCAAAAAAAGTCCATGGGAAACTTGTCTGAGGGCCTATTTCTCTACCTTGTCAAATGGTACCATGAATCATAATTGGAACAACTATAAAAATAGATCAAGAGAGCAGTATATTTCCTGAAACTATAATGAATATGACTAGAGCCACCTTCTATTGATGAATTCAGCTGAGGCAGTCTTCAGCTGCTCCATTTAGGTTGGTAAATAAGACACCTATATACTCATGTCTTGTCAGAGTTAATGTTCAGAGAATCACTTCTGTCCCTTCCTGGACTCTACCGATATTTGAGATCTCGATTTCCAACTCTTCTGTTTGGTACTACTGCCTCTCTGGTTTGTTTTTGGTAACTGCTTATGTGTAACACCTGTCAACAGGTTTTTTAAGTGCTTAGCTCACTCCTGTTAGTGTGAATTTCCCGAACCATTTTGTACTTGGTAACACTACTATTTTTAGTGTGATCAGTGCTAAGTGCCATTTCTCTGCGTACTAGTAATCTTGTTATTTCTCTCTCTCTTTCTTACCATCACTCTGCCCTATTCCCATCTTACTGGAATTATAGAAAGCATTTGGAACATCATCAATAATCTTGCTAGAACACCATTATAATTTTTTTTTTCACTGAATGATTGTCAGACTTCCCTAGACACATTTGCGGTCTCAAAGGCAATATTCATTCTTGCATATAAAGAAAAGACAAAGCACAGAGTGCCTCCCTTAAAAACCATGTGTTTCTTGAAAACAATAAAGATAATAATCACAGGAGGTGAAGTGTTCAGAATAAAATCTGTAATAACTAGTTACTGTAATGCAACAACAGCTGGCTAAGATCATGCTTATTTCCAATGTTTGTGAATTTTTTACATCGCCATCTCTTTATCATTCATCCCCGCAGTAGTTAAATGAGTTCGATCATTCTGCCACATATTTACTACCTTTGTTATTAGGAGGAATATTGCAATGTAATGTAATGATAAGTTTGACAAGATACAGTGTCACTCAAAACAAACAGCACCAGGGGATAGAAGATTGTACTCTTCCATTTCTACCTACTCCATCAGATTCAGCATTATCAGCTATGTCACATGGCCCTGGTGCTTGCCTTTTCTTCTTCCATCATAGTTTCAGAATTGGTAGGGTCAGAAGTTTGACCAATGCCATGGGCAGGAAAGAATGCTGGGGTCAAATTATTGTCTAGCCTAGTAGTGCTTCCTGATGTCTAGCCTGAATCTATTCTCAGTCAATGTATGGCCATTGTTGCTTGTTAAAATAGTGGACCTCAGGGTCCAGCCAGAAGTCTAGGCATGCACCCAGGCTTGAACTTGCAATGCTATAGGCCCAGAGCTAGTAGATTCACCTCTAGGCTGAAAGCCTAGGCCAAGCAGTAGCTCACTTATCTAGAAAGCAGAAGCCAAAAGCATCTGACAAAAGTGGATTATTGACCTTTGGAGCTCCTGCTGAAAGCATGAGTTAGAGGAAATGAGCTAAGGGACAAGCAGGAGCCATAAGTACTCTCTTGCTAGTAATTTGGAGTAACCATACAAACAGTTAGTATGGAAGCACTGACATCTGTCAAAATCAGCACATCTTGCTCCCTGGTTGTCTTAAATGGTAAGGGAGAGCAGAGGGCAAATGATACCCCTTATTAATAGAGACTGCCAACAACTTCTTTAATAAGAGGAATTAAAATAATTTAAAAGAAAAGGACACTATGGTCATTAGCAGAAAAGCTATTGTTCAGTATCTGAGACTTTGTCAGCTGCCACAAGCATCTAACTTCCCTTGTCTAAAAAAGACAATAAGAACTTAGCAAAAACATTTTCAACCACTAGCACTCAACTGGCTATACTTGGAACACGTATCAACATTCAGATCTCTGTATGCGGAGCAGAAAAAACATTTATTGTGCCAGTTATTGTGCCTTTTACACAGACGAGCACATCCTTACTCACCTTACTAAATCTCTAGATCCCTGCTGTGTCATTTAGTACCATTGATTATTAAGAAGAAAGACAGAAATTAATGTAAATGTTCCGAAATGGTTCATATCCTTCCTGATGGTCATTACAGGCAGACTGATTTAGGTGTAGTTCTAACTTGCATATTTCCCATCTTTGTGACTCCTTCGTATCACTTAATACCTATATGAATCCTGTAGAAACAACATATACTGCTGTCCACATTTAATGTAAGCGACTTGTCATTTGTATACTGCTACCCCTGTACAACGCCCCTGCTGTCTTTGTGTATATCCATAATCAATACTGAGATGAACAGCAGCTAAGAGGAGCTGAATCCTGAAATGACTATGGGATAGACTGCAGTCTAAAACAATAAGAGATTGGGAGACCTTAATTTTCTAATATCCCCCATTATTGAGATTCTCCCTCAGATTACACCAAACTACAGTCTTTGTGTGCCCACATAATCTTGACAGAAAAAAAATCTTCCTACCATCTGGAAACTGATGGGCTGAAATTCTAGAAAGATTGATCAGGGCTTGGGACAGGGCCACTGCTGCTCATCCACTGCCTCGTGCTTGCCTGGCTCCCACTTTTCCTTAGCTGGCCCCTACCTCAGCTCTCCCCACCACACTGGGCTCCCAGCACCTTCCCGAGAGGAGCTCAACAGAAACAGCCCTGACTTTTTTACCAATTCTAGAAGTTGGGATCATTCTGACATGGTCACTAAACAAATGCTAAGGTTTAGCAAAGACATATCTCTGAAGACACAAATGTTCTCTCTCTCATAGTTTTCAGGCTATTCATGTTTAAAGAGCATTATGGACAGACAGAAAAACAGACAGATGGACTAAGCATTTATATATAGAGAGATAGATAGTAAAGACAGAGACTGGGAGTGGTGGAGCAACAGGTGTAGGATGATGATGATTTCTTGGGCTAAAGCCACTGAGAACCTAAATCAATTAAATACTTTGGTGAGGTATTCCTATGTGTGCAGTCATAGAGATACCTTCTAATCTGAACAGTGGCCAAATCTATTTAAAGCAAGCCACAATTATATGACCCTAAGTTATTGCAATTGGTATCTAGGAATGAAAGTGCAGGCCCTGAAAGAAAATGCATCTGCCTTTATGGTTAGCAATAAAATAGACACAACCTCATATTTGCTCTTCATTTCTATTTCTTTGAGCTTTGTGCTCATAACTCATCTACATGGACAGAGAAATGTACCATGCGGCTGTCTGGAAGAACAGTAGCCAAGAAACAACTGTAACACTCTGAAATCCACACACTGGAATAACAGCAGAGACACTTAGGGCGCATCCACACATGCAAGCATGTGTGCTTGCAGCAGCTCAAATAGAAGCAGTGCAAATTTGAGCCAGGGCTTTTTGCCTCAGCGCACGTGCTCAGACATGCACTTTGTTGTGGAGCAAATTGTGCCACTAGGGGAAAAATAACCTTGCCTAACTCCTCCCAGATCTTCAATCAGGGGAAGCTAGAGCCCAGGGCCAGCACCTGTGCTGTTCCCAGCAGTATAAAAAGCTGCCCTGTCCTGACCCCATCAGTACAAAAAGCCACTCTGGCAAGTAGCTCAGGGCTGCTAGCTCTCAGGAGCTTCTGGGGCCCAGCCAATTGGTACTTGCGGACACTACCCCTTGTGCCATCTGGACTGCTGAAGCAGCCCTGAGAGTTCCCTGCACTCTCTACCCACTGCAGCAGTCTGGAAATGGGGGATGCTGCCTGGCTGTGACCTGCTGTGCACCTGCCAGATTGAGATGGGGACTGCAGAGCCAGTTGTCCCTCTGGGCCAGCTGCCAGTGGACTGCAGTTGCAGTGTTGGCCTGTGTGTGACACTATGGCCATTTGTGTCCCTTGCCCGGCCATCTGGGCAGCTATTGCACTGAAGATGTTCTGGGTGTGATGGCCTGCTTTGAACTGTCAAAACATGTCCTCCTGGCCCCATCTGGCCAGGAGGTCAGCCACAGCCAGATGGGTCCAAGGTGCCATGTCTGAGCAGGCAGGGTCCTGCCACTAGCCTCGCTAGCAGGAGTTCTGGTGTTCCCTATTGGAAAACTGAAAAATCCCTGATAAAAAAAATCCCCAAATCGCTCTCTAAAATAATCCCAAATCCATGTTCCTCCACAAGTAAGACAAAAAAACAGTATAAAGAGAGAGAGAGAGTGAGACCGAGACAGTGATCAGTTGGACAATGTTTTATTGATATATCTACAGTGTTAAAGCAAGTCTCTTATCATAATAATAAAGTGAACTCTAAATACAGGTTTCATGAATTCAT
>NW_017728912.1:1357095-1379506 GCF_001723895.1 Crocodylus porosus | reverse complement strand
CCCTTCACGTGCCTGTTGCCCCACCTCAAAGGGGCTTGAGGCGGGGCAACAGGCATGTGCGCGCTTATCTGGACACACCCTTATATTCCAGGATCTCCCATAAGAAATGCACTAGCTTGTGGAAGTCATCAAGCATTCATCTTTTGTAAAGTCTTGATTTTCCGCTCCTAGTTCCTCAAAAGACCACCTATATGGGTGTGTAGAATAGAAATGAAAATGTTTCTGCTCTTCTCTGGGTCGGTGGTTGTAGCCATGTTGGGGCAGGCAAGCTTCTTTGGGTGGATGTGATACCTTTTATTAGACTAACTACATAGTTGGGAAAAGGTCCTTTGCAAGCTTTGGGGCACAAACATTCTTCTTTGGGCATTGGGAGGCTCTGCCAATGCCTGAAGAAGGGTTTTAGTGCTCAAAGCCTGCAAATAACAGATATCACTTCTACCCAAAGAAGACTGTCTGCTGTTCCCTGTATCTTCTGCCAGATAGTAAACAGGCGCTTTCTCCCCTCTGAATTTCTTTCTGGCTGAAAATCTGTGCATTTCAGATTGGCTTGGAAAGGAAGAACTTCTTCTATTTCCCTTAAAGCCACTTTGTTTGGTTCTGATAGGTATAATGGGCGCTGAAACCCTCCCATCATTATAGCTTACTTCTGTAACAAAGAACAACATTGATTAGGGTCAACTAAGGTCAACTAGGATCAACTAAATACTCAAGAAAACTAAAATATATCAAATGTCTTTAAGGGTAATACAAAAAGAACAAAAGTAATGTTTTCTTCTTTAAAAAAGTTACTTCATTTATTGCAAAGCCATAGTATTAGAAACTAATTAGGCAAATGGACAGTACATATTGAACTTCAGTCTGTCAGTATTTGGCGGAGGGGAGGGAGGAGGGGAGGGAGGCAAGGCACAGGCACATAACGTTATGTGTGCGATGGCAATAAATGTAAAGCATTATAACTCCTCTAGGAGTAAGGCAAAATCTTTTTTGGTCCCTTTTCTTTCACTTGAATATCTTTAAACCCAACATAGAGTACAGGATCTGCTTGTTACTTCTGAATCAATTTTTCGCATTCAACCCTGTATAATCTAATCAAGTGACACCTTTTTTGGCCCCATATTCCAACAGTGGTTAAACAGAACTTGATATGGTTTATGGGGTTATTAATAATAGTACTTGGGTACTGCCAAGTGCTTTCATTTGCCCAAACCATATTTTAATGGCCTCATAAAATATGCCATAGAGTCCTTTTGGAGTATAAAAAATCCCTTGAGAGTTTCATTTTTAAAGGATAAATGTTTTAGATAAATTGTTAATAATAGGGGAATATGGAATGCATAACACAATTGCATATTATGTAAATTTAATTGGGGCAGTATTAGTTTGAAAATGTTTGTGGTTCAGATCCTCCATTACTAGAAACCAAGACACCTCTATAGCACTCACTTTAGAGGACAGAGTTTATTAGCTAAGTATCTGGCCCAGTGTGCTAATCTAGATCGTTCTGCCTTTAAAGGCACTCTGTAGACTTTTCCATTCAGGTTTTTCTGTTTCCCTTTTCTGGCTAAGCAGTTTTTAACTGGCACGGCTTGTCACTGACACCCAGGATGGTTTCAGCTGTTATTTTCTATTAATAAAAAAGGAATGTTTTTAATAGCCCTTATTTGATTATAGAGGTGAAAGTGGTGGTGGTACCCAAAATGTACCATTACATGCTTTTGCACTAAGGCAGACAAGAATCAATTTAATCTATGTGTTTGTTCCTTTGAAGTTCTATTACCTAGTCATTAGTGAGAGTGACTTAGTTTCTTGATGACCATAAACTACTATATTGGCTTTATACTTTACTTTTCAAATTCAAATAAGATCAAACTGGGAATAATGAAGTGATTTTTCAGAGGGTTAAAAAAAAAAGATCCTACCTTGAAAAAGGTCTATGCAGGCTGTTAGTTCTGTCTAACTTAATAATTTAGGTGTGTGCAGGAGACAAATTTTACGTTATTCAGGTGATAAGGATAGATTTTATATCCAGTCTCATTTAACAACTTCATTATAATTTGAAAAGAGTGGTAAACAGCCTGCTAATCAAAAGTAAAGATGATACTAAGTTGAAGGAATTATGAACATGATTTCAGAGAGCAAGAGGACAGAAATAAAAACATTAAAAAAATAGATTCCATATGAAAAGGGGAGGCTATCACATCTGAAGGAAAATAAATCTAAGAACAGATATTCAGTGGGAGGAAAAAGCTTGGAAGACAGCATTGTTGATGGAGACTTAGTGGTGCCTGTGGGTAGAAAATTATGGTAGGTGTGAATTTTGAAATGTGATAAAGCAGTAAAGAAGCCCGTGCAATCTAAGTCTGCTTAAAACACAAGCATCACTTAATGGAGAAGGGAAATAAGAGTATATTTGTCAGGATATAGTTCATGTGATAGCCACAAATAGCAGAAGATCCTTAGCTGATACAACTTGTCATAGTCCTTTGAAGCCAATGAAGGATCTGTCACATCATATCCAGAAAGATATAATCCCATATCTTATTCCACCTCTAAGATGTTTAAGACTTCTCAGCAACACTCATCAAGAGTATTTTTCTTATCCTCAAGAGTATGATTGCATTCCACCCACAGACATACATAATATTTGTGTTCTCTTGAAGAGCAACACAGGGATGGTGTCACATGTTAAACCTACTTAGTGCAGTTAAAATAAAAGCAAATGCATGTTCCAGCAATTTAGTATGTGTTAAGTGTCATTGTGTTTTTGCAGAGATGCTCCCTTTCAGGTGAGGATTATCTTGTGATAATCAATTATCCATCTTTATAATATTAGCTTTTGATTGCATTATGTCAGGGAATCTAGCAGCAAGCCAAGCTAATTGCTTAGGCAGCCACACCTGCTTTGGGTCTCTGGCTGACAAGCCTTTCCCCATTAGTTAATTGACTGGTTTCCTGATTGACTGATGGGAGCTCAGTCTCCCCATTTATTCCCATGTGTGGCAACAGCCACCAGGCCAGCCAGCAGTTCTGACCCAGTCTGGTGTGGTGAGCCTTCTGGCTCCTGACCCTGGTTTTGGCTTGTTTTTGGCCTTTGGCCTGGGATTCTCATGTGGATCTGTTTCTTGGGCCCTGATCCATTTGGCTCTGTTCTTTGACTTTTTCCTGTGGTTTGTCTGTTGGATTTGGTAACTGCGCATCTGATCCTCAGATTCTGACCCTGGCTTGTGTTGTATTCTCTGCCATAGGATTTCCCTCCAGACATGGTAATTCGTCTCCTGAATTCTTACCCAACCCCTGGCCCCCAGCCATCCTTCAGTGACCTATCCATTAGGCCAGGCCCTGTATGCTGCAGTCCCTTAAACACAGTTGTTGCCAGGCATCTTTAAAAAATAATTAAGTGGTCAAGGCTGTAGTACACCCATTCTGCTTATAACAACTTCCAAACATTTGGCCCTAATAGTTTGCTCACAAAGTTTGTGTTAAATACATAAAACCTACTTTTGCAAAGTGGGATTTCCATTTGAGAAATTGTTAAATGCTCACAATTATTTATGTAAATGTCTATTTTTACATGTAAAAGCTGGGTCGCATGGTAACATTTGTGCAAATGTGCAGTTTTTTTGAAAATCCTATAATCACACATTTGAAAATGGGCCCCTCAGTGCCTTCATTCCCCTTTATAATCACTAATGTTTTATATTCTCTAATAGACTGTGTTATTGTTTTGCATGTGCAGAATTTTTCGAAAAAGCAAGAACTGATAGTAACACACTAGTCACTATGCAGAGTGTGCATTACGTTTGACATGTAAGGCCAGATACATGACTACATATTTCAATAATGGGAATTGTCTCAGTTTCTCAATTTTGTCTTTTAGAAAACACTAGCTTTCTTCTCCAGGCTTCCAATGCAGTTGCTGATTCTGAGTGCCCTCGTAATTAAGACTTCACTGAATCAAAATTAATATTTTTGTCACATGAGGTCAGGCTTCTATGGATCAGTGCCAAAGCTATTCAAGATAGTTCACCTCTGACAGAAAACAAGGCAGTAGGAGGAAGAAGCTGAGCTAGTGTTGGAAAAGCTCAGAGTTGGGAAAGAACTTTTTTTTTTCTTTCCATACATTAAACTGGAATTAGCAGGAGCACCTTCATTATACACTCAGCAGATATTGAGGTGCTGATGGCAGGGAAAACTATGAAGCCACAGTTCATCCCCACTATAGGAATGCCCCAAATGGCAGTCCTTTTTGCTTCTGGAGTTTATGTTGTAGAGACTAGCAAGGACATTTTTGTACCCTGCTCATTGAGGAGTTCATGAGAAGTTTTTCTACCCTCTGTACCACAGGGATTTTTAGTCAGATTCAGTATATTTTTCATCTCTTCCATCAAATGTTTCTGAGTAAATCCTACAGTGTCTGTTCTTCCTACTTATTGGCAAGGTTTGCCAACTCTACCAATTTCTAGTCTGAATTACTAGAGAAAAATATTGTAGTAAGATGTGAAAAATGAATGCTATATTTAATTCATTACTGTCAATAGCATAACTAAGGGTGGTTGAGCAGCCCTTGGCACTGACTGAGGAGGGGTGCCAAATTGTTACCCATTCCCATGAAGTCTGTTACCAGCAGCAAGATCAGTTCTACCATAGCATTGCTCTTGCAACAGGAGCTGGTGCACAGACACGGTGATACTATTGCTTTAAGAGCAAGAGTCAAGGCAGAGACTGATTTGGGTAAGACCCTTGCCCGCTTCCTGGCTCTCGGGAACCACATTCATCCTCCTCTTTCCTCCCCTTCCTCTCGGTTCTCCTGAAGGGCTTGCCCAAGGTATAAATCCTGCTGTTAGGTCCAGAAACCCATTCAGCCAGGAACTATTAACAGTAACCAAAGGCCTTGTGTTTTCTATACCTTCTGAAGAAATAAACTACCTTTCACAACACCATCCCTTGCCATTGTTATATGAGGGAAGATCAGAAACTAATGGTAAAGCTGCCCGCCCTGTATATCTGTGAGAAAATAGAAAGACTTCACAGCCACAGGGGAACACTGACGGTGGCATTGTTGAATGAACCCATAGTTTATGACATCTAGAGAAGTAATGTTGCCCAGTACATGATCACTGCACTCAAAATGGTTTTATTTTGAAATTGCTAACAGCTGACATCATTCACTGGAGGTTGTTGCATATACGTAATTGATAGCCAATTAACTACTTAGGATTAATTTCTGTATGCACTTTTGGAATCCTTTTGCATGAAAGGTGATGCAAACTATTATTACATTAAACCAGATTTAGTTCCATAATGTTTTAACCAAGGTGTCCAACCCTATAGCATCTGAGAATCTTCATGAAACAAATTCAAAACACCTCATTCTCCACTAAGCTGTCTACAGTTAGGGCCTATCAAGGGTTTTTTTTCCAACTCATCAGTTTTTTAAATATAACTAACACTCTTTTCCAAGAATTAATCAGTTTCAGAAAATGTTCATTGAAAAGTTCTCTTAGCTGCAGAATTTTATCTTTTTTTTTGTCAGAAAAAAGATCATATAAAGAGTGGGAGTCAGCAGATTCAACCAAGATGTGGAAGATCCAGATTCAAATCTGCTCTTATTCAGATGAGGGGTTTGAACCAGCAAATGTCACATCCAAGGTAAATGCCTTAACAACTAGGTAATTAGTTATTCTGCAGTGAAGGATGTTTTTCTTGTTTCTTTTGAAAAAGTTCAAGAAGTCATTATGTCAGCATGCTGTGGAACAGAAACATTTTGAAAACTCAGTGAAACAAAAAAAATGCCTCCCTCCAGATGCACAGTATCTGTGGATTCATTATTTGACAGTGGACAATTAGTAGACATTTAATTTTCTCAGATTTTTAAAAAGAAAAAAAAATAGATTAGACCTAACAACATCTGACAGCTTTACATGTCTCTCTATGCGTAAGTAGAGGAGAACTTTGTGATAAATTATTTGGTTTGTTTCAAGCCGATAAACTGGGCAGAAGCTCCTTTCGGGAACCGTGAGTTTGAGGATAACTTTGGGCTCCCTGTCTCATGGGCTGGAATGACTGAAAGCAGTGAAAATGATTTAATATTGTTATATGTAGTCTGTCATACCTGGCAACCTCTTGGGAAGCTTTCAACCATGTTTACACTAACAATCCCCTCCGGCTGCTACAGAAATGTGTGCGACTGATTGTGTATATTTCTTATGTTTACGGTAAAAATGTCACCTCAGAAGAAGAGGTGAATGACAAGCCTTTAACGGGCCTCTTTCTCAAATGAGCTTTGAAATACGCACATCAGGGTGTTGGCTATTTAATTCTACTGTTTTCCAAAGTTAGCTTCTGTTATTTTTAGTTGTATTCATACAGACAATTAATTCATCTTCAGCCTTCAATAAATTTTCTTATAATGGCCTTTCATAAGTGGGGATGTTAGAGAAGATGTGGTCTAGAGTCTCATCTTATTACAAAATGCCTGTTTCTTGTAGGACTTTTTGGAATTTCCAAAAGAAGTCTGCACTCTCTCTGATTTTTAAACTTCAGAGCCTGCGTACTCATTTCTTCCTTTGTCTCTTTCACTAAACTTGTGGACAATTCATAATACGTTTGTGCAAATTTTTTTAAGGCTTTCACCCAACTAAACAAGATGGATACATTCTAAAATATTATGTATGTTTGAAGGGACTCTGTCTTTATCACAACTTAGTTCTGGGGAATGTCAAAATCAGATCATCTATTTTTTGGTATGAAAGTTCCTGTTACTTGTTTCAAAGATACAACAAAAGAACCTCCCTCAAGTAGAATTTTGTATAGTGAGACTATATGGTCCATGAGGCTCATTGAGCTTCTATGACCAAAAGCTGTTTTTTTAAGGCAGAGATTTGTTCATGTAAAATATCATTGGCATCAGTGTTTGTTCTGAATTACATTTCTGTAAGCATATAGAAAGAAAGTTTGATATAAAAACTACACTTAATTTTAAGCCACAAATAAATTAAATCATCATACTACTTTGAGTTTTCTGATGTCAGATCTAATTATGGGGTTACTGCTTTTCTCACATCGCAATAAAAATGATAATTGCTTCATTCTCATGATTCCAAGTACTCTAGAAACAATTTCCTTAATAGCAATATATATTTTAATACATCTAAACTGTTAATTTAATTCAAAACAAACAAACAGGGAAGAGCCATTATTGCTAGATTAACTTATACTTTTCTTAGAAAAAAATTAAAAAAACACTGTGTGGAGGTGCAATTTAGATTTTATGTTTGAATGTCAGCTTTCATTCTCTGACTTCTTATTATTAACTCACCTGAAAATCATGACAGTTTCAAACAACCAGACACCATAATTCTATAATACATTGCTCAACAGAAGCAATAGAAAATACCATCAGTGTCCAAGTAGATTACATAGTCTGTCTTAAATCATCTCTGTTATTTCTGTATTAGGGACACTGATGGCACTCCAAGGGATTATCTTTTTAAAATTGTCACAGATTATTAAATAAAGAAATAAGGATATAGTGGTATTTTTGTAAGGAAAAAAAAGACTATCTCAACATAAGGGCAACATTAAATATGTTTGCCTTAAGGCAATGTTGGTGTATTTTAAGGTCAACAATTCCATATTTATGTCACAGCAGTGATTATACATATTCTAAAAAAAAGGCCACGGTAACACAAGTTGAGAGAAGATGCATAAAGATTAGTCAAGCTAGTCCCAGATAATGCCAATAAAGTGAAGAAGAATTTGCTCCAAAATACATTATTGAAAGTAATGCCATTTTATTTCCAAAATATACAGTGACTCTGCCCAGTAGAAATAGCACAACTGTATGATCAAAATGGTGCTCAGAACAGTTCCTTACAGAAAGAATCCATTTAGTGGCAAGATAAAACTTTTGCTTTTTTAACATGTTTTACCTGTTACCTCATCTTCCGATTTCACTTGCCTGATTCTTCATCCTGCCATGTCCTGTGTGACATGTAGCATTAGGTCACACAATTTCTGTTTTTAGCTACGTATACCAGTGATGCAACTAGGGCAGGGAAACAAGGCACCAGTGGGGATGGGAGGCAAAAAAAAAAAAAAAAAAAGATTTTTTGCTCCAGCTATGTAAAAGCAATCATGACAGCAGTAGCAACCATAAGTTACCATGTGTATGTCCTTACACTGCTGGTTTAGACGTACCTACCACAGATCATTTGAGAGCTTTATAGTAGCACTAAGGAAGTCTAAATAAAAATAAGTTAATTAGTATATTTTACCCTGCTGATAATGCCATCCATGTTACAATGATGGATTACTGCATGTCATAGTAATCATATACGTGTAAAAGTTGACATTAGGTCCGTTGTCACTGGTACATTAATATTCAGCACCAAATTCTTCAATGATACTGATAAAGAGATAACTATCTCAACAAAAAAAATAGTTTTAAGTATTTTACAGTGCAGGACATAAAAATGAGGTACTTCTTCCAACCAAGATTTATATGCGAAGGTAGCACTGTGCAAATGGATCACCAAAGCAACTGTTACTTGACATTTATAATTGAAATGTTGTTGGGGTAACTGAACACCAAGTGAATCGGGCCCCAAGGTCATGGTGGGCCAGGGTGGCAACTGGAATACGAACAGGTGGGATTAGCGGTGGTGGAGTGTGAGCTGTACGGGAAGTTTAAACAAAGATGATTTATTTACTCACGCTTGGGAAGCAGAGGCTCAGATATTTCTTCAGTTACAGTATAGCGAACAACAACGGGGTCTGTTGGCCCACGGGGTTCACTAGCGAGCCCTTGCTTTCTACCCCCTGAGGGATAGGTGCGGCTGCCCACTAGCTAGTCCCAGGGCTGGTCAACAGCTCATGAATGGGATAACAAACAACAAAAACTGTAACGTAGTGAATCGAGGAACGGGGTCGTGATGCCAGTCCAAAAGACAGTCTGTAAACTGAGGTCGGAGATGAGAAGCCAGAACGAAGTAAGCCGAAGTCAAAATCGAAGCCAAACAGTCCCGTAACCAAGATCGAAAAGACGAGTCGCTCCACCTGCCGTCTGCAGCCTCTGCTTGCGCGTCACAGTCCCTGCCGTCCGCAGCCTCTGCTCACAGGATCGTTCTCTCCCTGTGAGACAGTTCCTGCAAAGGCAGGCTCTGCTCACAGGAGCGAGCACAGTCTCTCCTCCAAAACACACACAAACTACCTCACCACCCCCGGGTGGCGGCTCACAAACCTTTTATAAGACTTTAGTGGCCAATCAGAATGCTCTTCACAGAGAAATTTTTAGTCAAATTACATCATGCAGTCAGTGAACTGAGCATGTGCGTTAGATCAGATTACCTCATGCTCTGTGATTGACAGAGGGCACATTCTGGGGGCCTGTCTGTAGTTTCAACTCCCTGTGATGGCAGCACCAAACTTAAGATTTTTCCTTGACAAATGTAAAGCTATGGTACTTCTAGTTCTTCTGCCCTGACATTGGCTGAAAGAAGGGTTAAAATATTAACAACTCAGTAAACTGGGCATCACAACTGGTATGAAACCCTTTTAGTAGGTTTCACTAGCTTTCATCATCAGCTTTAGGTTATTAGTATAAATGAGATGAGAGGCCAAGTTTTACTATGTAAAGAAAAAGGTTTGTTAATAGACCTCAAAGTGCTTTACAAATATGAAGCAATATTATCACTGTCATTTCAAAGACATGGAAACTGAAAGACAGAAAAACAACTTTTCAAACCTCGTAGTGACTGCATGCATATGACAACATACTAACAGAGAGAACTTTGGGCTACTATAGGGGCCAGACTTCAAAACTACAAACAGTATACCACATTCACCCTGTAGGACTAATTGGCATGACCACATTGCACCTAATTGGCTATGTATCACAAGATGGTCCATATGCAAATAACAGTGTGACAAACCCCTCACTTTGGGGAAACTACAGCGCCAGTTGTTTTTCCTCTAGTGCAATCTGGGACAGCTGCAACTGTTTATTCAGACCTGGTTCTGGGCAAGCCTTGTGTGGCTTTCCCAGAACCAAACTTGTCTTAGTATGGTCCTTCTCCCTTTGCTCATACTGGGCTAGGAGTAGTCCAAGTTCTTTCAGAGATATCCCTAAGAAGTCTATTATTTTTTCCTGGCAGAGTTGTGCATACTCTACCTTGAGATCAGCTTAACTGGGTTATCTCACCTTATCTGATGTTTTAACCACAAGCAAATTAACAACATTTCTCCAGGGTATAATGACCCTCTGGTCAAGAAAAGTGCTTTGTTTCTTTTCACATGTTCTTCACCCAAACCTGTACTTAGTTGAAGACACAAGACTTAGACTGGAACCATCCCTTCTGCTGTTTCTCTAGGTGAAGTTATATGCTACATTTAGATCATACTAAGGCCACTTCAAATGGAAGAATCTGTACATTGTACCACCTAAGCATCTCAAAGTATGCCACTTCAGGCAAGGGTAACTCTGAGCCATGCTACCTAGCTCATGTTAAGGTAACTTAAATCTGCTCCATGGAGATAAAATGAGCCATTTTTAGTCCTCCAGCATCCCAAGATGCACTGCTCTCAGTTCCTCCTACACACACACACACACACACACACACACACACACACACAGAGCCCAGGTGTCCTGTCTTCTAGTCATACGGTCTCTCACCAGCCCTGTAGTGGCAAGTCAGAGCAGGCAAGGAACAGTTAACCCTTAACATAAGACTGCTTACAGCACATTGTAACTTTAACACTATTTAACATACCGCAGATTTAAAAGCAGCTACATGTAATGTGCAACTTCACCCCCTCACAACATGTGTTTATATCTCCAAAGGGTTTTCATTTACAACCTTAAAAAGTAAGGGAAAGATTGTGACTTATGTGAACTGGCAAGCAGGCACAGATCCTGTCTACTATAGTAATGTGACAAACCCCAGTCATGCCTTGAAGATCTGGAGTCACCCCAAGACAAACCATTATTTGGGATGAACATCATTGTATGAATATAAATAATTTAGGAATTTAGACCGTCTTGAGAAATATGGTAATGGGTGCTCACAAAGTATACATGAGAACAAATAAGAATGATACAGTTTACATATAGTAGGCTCCATTGAAAAAAACTCAACACTTCACTATAATACTATGTTGTCTTTTGTATTCACAAAAGACTCTAGAAACCTGGGGCAGTACACTGTGAAGTTTAATGAAACTTACTGTATAATAAAAGTTTGCATTTTGTAAAAAAGCTTGATGAAACTGATTTGCTGGCAAAGTTTCCAACCACATCCACTTAGTGAGTATTATGGATCAAGTCTCTTTAGCCATTCTGCTGCAAGTCAATATAGATATGAAAGAAACAAAAATATTAAGGGGGGAAGTGGGAAGATTTTTTTTAAATGAAACATTGGCTATTTTAAAAAATACCTGCTCCATTTTCAGTAATTTAATATTGGTTTCCATGGCAGCAGAAGCAGCAGAAGGCAGCATAGAAATAAAGGTTCTGGTTCTTTGTAGATTTCAAAAGCATAGAGCTGGAAATGTCACTTTACCAAAAGCACACATGTGTTTTAGGATTAAAAAGGAACTTATAAACTGAAGTGTATTCACTTATATTTAAAAACTATTACAAAATATTGAAAAACCCCCCACGATGCTTAACAGTGATGATGATCATGACGATAGTGCATGCAAATCTCTTAATAAACTCAGAATGTAGGATTTTGTTGAAGATCTAATTTTTCTTGGGCTGAAATAATTTATGAACCAGTTCTGTTCTCATAAAAGTTTTTGCATTGGTCCAGCAGAAGGATTTTAACTATTGTAATTTGGAGCAAAATATGTATTAAACTTTACCTTGTTCTTCATAACATACCTGTGGAATGGTGGTACTTAGCCTATAATTGTATACATAGTCATGCCCCATTTTAGTCTTTTATTATATAAAACTCTCAAAAATGTGTCAAATCAATTTACAATTATGTGATCTATAATACTCTGTATATTTATGTGTGTAGGTATTTATATGCTTGTGTATATTGTATAGTGTATATAATATACTCACACATACAGTAGATAGATAGTATGTAGATACAGAGATAGATATGCTACAAAAATATGATGTGTATATCCTTCCTGGGGCATTTGGCAGAGGAAGTTGATGTGTGTAGAACTCCTGAGAACATTGCCTCTCTGAAACACTTATTGGATTCCCCCACCTCTCGCTTTCAGAAAGTTTAATTTTAAGGCATCCAAAACTACACCGATTGTAATACATTTCCCTGACTGTTCTAAGTTCAAGTCATAGAAGAAAGGAGAGGCTATTTTTAAAATAGCTTACTACAGGGTGTCAAAGATATGGCCAGTGGTTTGGGTCCAGCCTTCGGAGTCCTGTCACCCAGTCCTTGATGTTGCTGGTGGGTCCTAGAGTTTACCCATAGGCAGTGGGCATAGTGCACAAGATGGTACTCACTCCAGCCAGTCCAAGAATATGTTGCATGTGATGTCTCCTCCAGCATGTTGGCTCCAAGCTGGACCTAGTGTCATGTCCCAGAATGGCCACCACATACAGCGTGTTTCTCGAGTGGCCAGAGCAAGACCACACTACATGTGGTATCCACTGGTCACTCCAGCACACATGCTGGTTCTGGCCTGCAGGGCTAATGTGGGTCCAGTTTGGCCTGTGAATAGGCTCCATCCCACTCAACTGACCCATAGGACTAGATGAGTTTGACACCACTGTTTACTATAACTATATATATATATATTACTATAACTATACATACATAGTTTTTTATATATATATATATATATGAGAAGTCTGGATAGTTAAACAATTTTAAATATACCTATGATTTGTTTTTTAGAATCATCCTTGCCATCTGAAGATACAGAATCTGCTTGTAGCGTGCAGTGACAGCAGTAAAAGCTCCATTTGTGTATAGCATGAATATTAGCAGAGAGACTGTCAATAATCTCAGACAACTAGAGTTAATTTGCATAATTCAGTCCTTTTGGTTGAACTGCTTTGGAAATTGACATGTGGAGATACATTTAACTGAAATGAAATATAGGCCTGTGGTAGTGAAACATTTGTTTCAAGGTAAGAATTCTCTCTTCTTGCAGCTGGCAGTGAGATTTGTTGTTTTCAGTTTAGAATCCATTGTCCCTACCTTCTCATGGAGCTCCATCATAAGAAGTTGCTCACTGGCTGGTTTCATTTGTATAAAAGATTTTTTCATGACTTTGTATAATAGACTTTCAAGTAACCTAAGATAGACCTGGTGTGAGATACCCTCAATTGAGATTGATTCAGGTTAGACTGTTGCATTGAACTTCTGTATTGTTCTGCTCTTGATTCAAAATAGTTCTCTGTCCTCTGGCATCCCAGACTGTTTTGTGGCTCCTCTCTGCTGCTGCCTCTCAGGGAGGTGTGCTAGCACTTGTCCCATGCTTGGCTGTTCCAGCGGAATGCCCAGTAGACCCCGCTGGGCTGTCTCAGCACCAAGCAAGCACAGCCCCTCTCCCCAGCTCCTGCCTCCAGTCTCCAGCCACCTGTCAGCCACAGGCAGGCAGCAGGGAAGTGAAGTATCTGTGTCCCCTGCATGAGCCCCAGGTCCTGCACACCTGAGTCTGTGGGCCATGCCCCCGCACCCCCAACACCTCATCACAAAAAATCCACAACAAGGACCTCACAATGTATACAGAGACCCCAAAACTGAGCCCAGAACAACCTCCACACTTAGTCCCATACCCCTTATACCCCAACTGACACCTGCATACTCAGCCAGAGCCCTCATGTCCTGAAGCCTAGTCCCACAGTCCCACAGACCCTGACCCAGGCACCTGCACACCCAGAGACCCCCATGGATCCTGACCTTTGCACCCACAGACAACATCTCAAGGTCCAGAGCCAGGCACCCTGCAACCTGGACCCTGATATAGATATGTCCCTCTCCCACATAGGAACAGGTAAAAGCAGTTTACCTCTGATGGGTTGGGCATGAAGGAGACAGAGCACTGGTACTGGGCCTTTATGGAGGTGACCCACTGACCTCTGTGTCTTATCCACTGCTCGCAGGTACCTGGGTCATGTGCACCTGGGGTACTGTGTGTTTTGGCACACAGCTAGAGGGTCCCAGAGTATTGTGGTCAGGGGAGGAGGGGAAGCAATAAGCATCAAAGCTAAGGCAAGCAGGTGCATGTCCATGGAAAGTTTAGGAGCAGGTGGGGTATATCCTGCTGTCTCAATGTTGCAGGTAGAGGACACTAGAAATTTCCAGGCTGGACTTGGGGTGTTGCCAGCATCATGGGGACATCTGCTAGAAGCGCTTGGAAAATTTAAGGTCATGGGGTAGCCTAGTCAGTGCAACTATGGTCACTCTGGAGTAGGGGCTGCACTCAGATGGAGCAAGAGGGAGAGACAGGTGCCAAAACCTGCATCTACATGCACCCACTGTTCCTTCCTTCTATCCATCCACCCCCTTACAGTTGAACTCTTGTCCACCTGCAGACACTGAGACCCCACAGGCACTTCCACGGACCATGGAAGATCCTATCACATGCTCCTACAGTACCCAACCCAGTCACACAGTTGGATCCATGGGGAGATGAGGGATCTTGTCACCATCTGAGGCAAGCAGAAGACCAATGACAAGCTCCACAACAGACACAATAACAGGGATGTGTTGAAGTGCAAGTATAGGGCCACACCAGGGACTGGGTGCAGTGCACAGTCAAGAAAAAATGGATGAAGATCCAGTAAAAGTGCATGCATACTGCCAATTAAGTATTAGGGCAGGAGGGACAGCATGCCCTTCTACCAGGATCTGTCCCACTTCTTTGCCATGGACAGGGCCATTGTACAGCACCACAAGGTGCAGGAGGAGTTGCCAGTGAGGACCCCGCTGCAGAAGGAGGCACAGAAAGGCCTCAGGATGATGGGACAGCTAGGTGCCCAGGAGGCAGGTCCCCAAGGGCCACAGGACACAAGGTGTGCTGCTGACAGTGAATTCGTGCTACTCCCTGAATGATCTCATGCTCTAGGAGCAGAGATACATGTGCAGCTGGACCTGAACTCCTTTTACATCTCCTTGGCCATGGTTGAACACATGGACTACAGTGCACAAGGGTAAAGCTTCAACACCTCAGTAACTGCAATTTAGGACCTGGACCCCAATGCAGTGTGGTCCACCTTGCAGGAGACCTAGCCCTGGTTCTCAATCTTATGGTATGCAGCTGAACACATGGCCCCAGGACACCATTTCCAACACAGCTGCCAAAGGTATTCCATAGCTTCAGTCTTTGGTTCAAATGATAAAGTGTATTATACATTGAATTGTAATGCATTTTGGGTTTAAAGAGATTGTTCTGAGACCTTCATTATTGACTAGAATATCAAAAACTGCTTTACTACATACATGCTGTATTAGGGGTGGGCAAATATTTGGGCCTGAGGGCCACATTGGGAGTTCTGATAAACTGTCATGGGCCCAGTCAGCACTCCACTCCCACTCCTTGAGCCCCTGCTGGCTACTCACCAAAACTCCCCATGGGGCTTTGAGTGAATGGGGAGCAGTATTCAGGAGTGGGACAGACATGATCCACTCCCTGCATACACTGTTCTGTAGGGCAGATAGCAGGGGGTTATAGGGTTATGTGGAGGGGGCATGTACTCCTGTTGAGGGGAACTTCCTGGGATCCAGCTGGGAGTGAAGGGAGGGATAGAGAGGTGGGGGGCACATGCAGCAGAGCTCACCAAGTCAGTGGCTGCGCCACTGGGGCAGCCTGTGCCATGCTACTCCCAACACAAAGCAGCCCCAGCCCTGGCCCCAGCCTAGGCCCTGGCTAGTGTGAAGCTTCTGGAGGGGCTGTTCCTAGTGTAACTGCAAGCAGTCAGGCTTGCACTGTAACCCAGAGGCAAGAGGAGCAGAGCAGTACCCAGCCAGCTGCAGGCACACCAGGAACAGCCCCATCAGAAGTTGTGTATGCTGGCTGAGATCTGGGCTGTCATGGCTCTTCTACTGTCCTTGCCTCCAGCTGTGTAAGCTGCTTCTGCCTCTGCTGCCCCACTCTGGGCAGGGGGAAGCTTCAGCTGGGTGCTTCCTGCCCAATGCATAGAGCTCCGGGTCCAGCTACCAGCCACCTTCCACCCACTCCTCCCACCAGTAGGTGGCTGCTTATCATGGCAGGTGGGTGGAAGAGGTGGAACACAAACAGAGCTACAGCCAGAGCTCCACACCCTGGGCAGGAGCTGCCCAGCTGAAGCTTTCCCCCACCACCTGAAGCAGTGTGGCAGGAGCAGGAGCAGCAGATGCAGCTGGAAGTGAGGGGAGCAGAACAGCCCTGCTGGCCCAGGCCCCAGCCAAGTGCAGCTTCTGGTGGGGCTGTTCCCAGTGTGACAACAACAGGTTGGGTGTTGCTTTGCTCCCCTCACCTCCAGCAACAGCTCCTCCTCCTACTCCTGTGTGGACTGTCCAGGCAGGTGGGGCTTAGATCCATGTGGAGCACCACAGGGGCAGCTGCAGGCCAGATCCAGTCAGTTGGCTGGTTGGTTCTGGTCTACAGGCTATATTTTGTTCACCCCTGTGCTATATACACATTACTGTTGACAGGAAGGTCCTCATCTTGCACAAATATAAGATGGCTTGAAACAGAAAATGATCTAAGGCATATGACTAACATTTGAAAGTCAATATATCTATAGAAAAATAATTATTTGTGACAAGCAGAATATATTTTAGTATACAATGTTTCTTTTCTTAAAATATCAGAGTATTTAAGGTGGAAGAAGAAATGCCACTGGATTTTTCCCCTAAGTGCTAAGAAAAGCATGTCCATGCTTAATGAATATATAAAGGTCTCCTGTGAATTAATAGAGTATTTGACGTCTTAATAAAACAAAAATTGAGCTACCTAAATTCCTTTTTAATTTTCTTCTCTCATAAAACTATAATATAAGGATTAAAATAAATCAGGAGGTTTTTATGGCATTGTAATATTTTGTAAAGTATTTTAATTTTTTTCTTAGTTCACTTCTCTTTTATTTGTATGAAAATATAAACAGTTTTCCTCTTACTCTTTTATGTTTCTCTGATATATATTTCCATTGAAATTGTTAATTTTCTCTGGTTCTCATTTTCTGTTTTGCTTCTTTTGATGTGTATCACTTTGTTCATTTATCATTTTAATTAATGCTTTTTTTTTCTTTTTAAGTAGTGATGACAGAACCTTAAGTAGTTCTCAGTACTATAGGATTCCAAAAACTTTACAAAAGTTCCTAACATTTAAATATAAAGTGCTAAATTTTAAAAGTTTAAATGATGTAAATTAAACCAAAAAAGCAATCAAGATAATTTGCTCATAGTTTGTATATGAGAAAAAGAGCATATATGTAAAAAACAGACTTTATATAAGCTCTGACAGTATTCTCTCTCAAAAGTTTATCTTACTTGTGGATAAGCTATTTAGCTTAAACCTCAGTTCAAAATAGAATGATTTTTATAAATTTTCTGCATGTGAGAAGAATTACAAGGCAGTTTTAAATTACTCCAAACTCAGTTTTGATTTTCTTTGTGGATAAATGTTGAATGGCACCCTCAATAATCAGCAATTTATACAGTTTTTTTATCTCCAAATTTACTTAAATTGGTGACATAATAAAATCAAGTCAGTTCCTCAAGAGTAGACTCATATATCCATAATTTGTTTGTTTACCTTGTGTTGTGTTAGTCTTAGAAAACTGCTACTTAAATTAGAAATTGGAAAACAATCTGTTTTAACTATGCAGAGATTGTAACTTGATACTAAAGATGACCTAATGTAAATCTGATCAGATTAAATTAATTGGCTCCAAAATAGGCCCAGTACCTGATTTGTCTGAATGCCTTGGAGAGAAGTGATGGAAGATAGAATAAAAAACGCTCCCAAACTGAAACAATCAAGAGAAAACTGAGAAGTCTCACTTACCTCATGTGGGCAAAGAAGGACTTATATTCCAGAATATTTAAGGCCTGGTCACCATGGGTAGATAAAGTCAAAACAAGGGAATCAAGAGAACAGTACAATATGTACTGTATAGTTCTTTGACTTTTGATCCACCATTTCCAGTATCAAGTATAGACTGATTGAAGTCTAACAATATCTAATGAACTGGTGGTTTTCTACCTATGCTGACACCACATGGGGGGTGGGGCTACCAGTTACTCTAGGTTGGGGCTAGGATCCATAATGACTAGATTAGATAAACTGGAAAAATGGCGCACAATCAACCTAATGAAGCTCAACAAAAGCAAGTACAAAATCCTGCACTTGAGATGAAATAACTTCATGCACAAATACAGACCCAGGAATGATTGTCTAAGCTGCCACATGTAAGACATGCAAGACCTGTGGTTACATTTGACCGTGACCTGAACTATGAGTCTGGGAGGCAAGACTTATGAGGAAGGAAAGGCTGAAAAAACAAGGGACATTGAGTCTGGAGAGGGGAAGACTGAGGGGGAATTTGATAACAATATGCAAACGCTTAAAAGGAGATTATAGAGAGGTTGGAGAAAGCCTTTTATCTGTGGCTGTTTCTCAGGACGAGGAGCGGCAGGTGAAATTTAAATTAGTGATTTGGAGGATCTTTCTGGCTAAAGATGGCCGCACCTTGAAACAAGCTACCAAGAGAAACTGTGGAATCTCCATCTTTGGAAATACTCAGGTTAGACAGACACTTAGTTTAATCAAGAATCATCCTACCAGCAAGGGGCTGGACTACATGGCCTTACTTATGAGGTAACTTCTTTACTTTCCTATGATCCTGTGATCATCAGCTGTTACCCAATCCTATGGAGTCTATGAAATCAATGGCAAAAATCTCTATTTCTATCAAGTACAGCAGAATAAAGTCCATGATATGCATAATATTAAAAACTTTGACAGCTCCAGAATGTCACCTTTCAATTCTTACATTACCAACCTCTAAGACTTGAGCTTGGCATCAAATTTTCAATGGTTTGATAAAACCTGACCCAAGAATTAAGTGGATGTAATATTTTACTTGAACCACATCACTCTAATCTTAGCTGTCATGCTCCACGCTTAGATGCCATTTATTCTTGTGAAAATACTAGCATAAGTCCTTTTAAAGAAGAACTTCTAAATATCTCATAATAGTATTTGTTTAAATCTGCTTTGCAAGACATCTAAGATATTACATATAGTTGCACGTGAAAAGGAAGTAACTGATGCGGGATTTCATTTCTTTCAGGGTCTTATTCCTTAGACATATTAATCACAGGCAGTATCCTTACATTAGTGAGAATGAGCTACCAAGAAAAGCATCCACAGAAGATTCTAATAGGGGACTAAATAATATTATAAGTAGTACAAATTGTATAATTCATTCCTTTTCTTATCACAAGAAACTTGTTTTTATTTAGCAGTCAAGATCCAATGCTGATCCAATGCCCTCTGCACTACATAAATAAGGATCAGGCCTTGAGGAAACTCAGCTTCTGAACCACATCAGCTTCTGTAGTCAAGCACTCATGGAGATTAATATACACTAAACATAGCCCAGAGGAACAAATTACATAATTGCTTACCTTATTTATTATAATCTACAATTTTTATGTAGTTGAAACAGATACATTATTAAAATATGGTTCTAATCTGTAAAGTGATAATGTAAAAATGTGGTGGTATCAAGGTTGTCTGAATGAATCAACATGGCCTAGCTGAGAGAGTTTTAACAGAGAAAAAGAAAAAAAAACAAAACAAAAGCCCACTCACAAACAACTAGCAAGCCAAACGAACAACAATAACTTATCTATAAGGATAAATCAGTTCCCCTCCCTACCCCCACATATCCCACATACTTTTATGTCATATAATGGACACAAGTTCCTTGAGGTGACACTTCCTTCCTTCCTCATGAGCGCTTTAAATCTGACTTCCATACTGAAAGGGAGTTAGAGGTGTTTAAGTCAGCTTTTCCACCCAAGTACTTTGACAGGAAAGAAAGTCCTTCCCTTTTGTCTATGGGTGTTTGACAGATATTTATGCTGTCATCCTTTTTTTCCCTCTACTTTTTCACTCCAGCAGGCCCAGTAATTTAAGAGCCTCAGTAAGATTTTAGTTCACTCTCAGGTGGATGGGTGTAACAGGGGGCCATCCTGGGGCCAGTCAGATGTTGGCCCACCTGCCTCTGGGCAAACCACTCACCACTCTTTCCTGCCATGCCTTGATGATAATAATTAAGATGGTAGTCAGGTGGGAGGCTGCTCATTTAATACCCCAATACCTAGGGGTTACACATGACTCCCACCTCCCCTTTATCATGTCCCAAGCCTCAAAGATGTTATTACTATCTGTCACTGTGAGGTGCTACTTCACAGTCAGGGTGGCTAGGATCTGGAACCAACTTCCAAGAGAAGTGGTGCTGGCTTCTACCCTGGGGGGTCTTTAAGAAGAAACTGGATGTACACCTTACTGGGGTCGTTTGACCCCAGTACTCTTTCCTGCCATGGCAGGGGGTCAGACTAGATGATCATCTCAGGTCCCTTCCGAACCTAGAAACTATGAAACTTTTGTACCCATCTGGCACCATGGCTCTTGGTGCTCCTATGGTTGCACTCCCCTTCTCTCTGTGCCTGACACTGGGCTTTACCCAAATTGTGCCCCTTTCTCCAAGCTCTAATGAGGTCTCCAAACCTTGCCTTCTAGCCTCATCTCGGTCCTCCATTGTAAACAGAAACACAAGCATAAGCTCCTAAGCTATAATTTAATATTATCAATGATAACAGTGCTATGCCCCTCTAAAGGGGACAAACTTCCAACCATAGGACAGCATGCCCCTAGCCCTAAGTACCTGGGAGGCTTCTGGAGTCTTGCAGCACTTGGGCAGTAAAGCAGGAAGCACCAAATATCAGATAGCTTCCTCATGCAGGAGCTTCTTCCCTGGCAATTATCAGAGAGTGTCCATGCAAGCTGCAGCCCTGGGTTTATGTGCCCCAAACCCTGCTTCCTTCCATTTATGTGATGCCTGCAGTTGTTACCCACCTACAGGTGGGTAACCTGCTTGTTGTAATTTAGGCTTTAGGGTAAGATGATTCCATGTTATGAAAGTCAGCACATTAAGATTTTACAAGGAATTAAGCTGGATGGAATTGGATCACACCTATGCACTTAATGGTAGAAGTGAAGCTGGCCCTAATTCCTTTACTCCTTTAACTCTCCTCATGGGTAATACAAAAATACGAGCAAAAAAGAGAAAGTAGCAGAGGTGACTGATGTCTCCTAAATCTGTGGGGGTACCAGCAGTTGATTGCCAGCTTGGGGGGGGGGGGCCCCCCAGCCGCCAATCTCTGACCCTGAAAGCACTGGAAGCAAAACTAGAAGTGCTGCTGGTGCTTCTATCAGTGCCCCCACTCCCCAGATGGAGCCAGTCTTGGGGGGGGGGGGCACCCGCGCGCGCTTTTCTCTGGGCCCCCCCTCTCCCGCGCCTATGTGTCTCTTTTTGAGGGGGGGCATGTGCCCCCCCCCACCGTGCCCTTCCCTATGGATCACATATAGAAAATAGTATATTCTTCCCTTCCTCTGCCTGTATACTTGTACACCCATAGTGAAATAGTGAACTTCTATACAGGATAGGTCGAGAGTTCGAGGGCAGGATATAGCAGTGATAGTATAAGACATCTTTGTAGCTCCCCATACTAAAACTCCCTACTGCACTCTCTGCACAAGATAGATATGTGGAATTCAGTAGCCTTAAGTGAGGAGAATATCACAAGTAACACAGCAAGCCAGGTCAATGGTATATTGGATATTTTCTAGGCAGAGAGAAAATGGCAAAGAGAAAATGACAGCCCAGGTGCTACTGTAATAGCTCTATATTAAGCTGGTGTTTCCCCATACTGGTCATATCTGCCTGACTTACTAGTAACTCAAGATTTGTACATCTGCCAGTCCAATTTCACTTAACTCAACATGTTATTTTGCTGCTCCTCTAACTCACTGTTACAGAATATGGCAGAGCCTTTTATTCAGCTTAATCTCAGTTTGGGCACTAGGCAGCAGAGTTACTTTATACTGGGCATGTCAATGCAAGACTACTGTGCACTGGTTACTACACATTTTTCTAGTACTTGTTATTGTACAGTAGTGCTGGCAAACACCTTTTAAATGTTTCAGACCTAGTTAAAGATTACCTGGAGGGCTTAGATGTGTCCAAATCGGCGGGCCCAAATGACCTTCATCCGCAGGTGCTGAGGGAATTGGCTGGTGTCATTTTGGAGCCATTGGCATGGCTGTTTGAGGACTCCTGGTGCTTGGGCCAAGTCCCTGAGGACTGGAAAAAGGCCAATATTTCCCTATTTTCAAGGTCCCTATTTTCAATAAGGGGAGGAAGAAAGAGCCT
>NW_017728912.1:1312670-1355685 GCF_001723895.1 Crocodylus porosus | reverse complement strand
AGAGCCTGGAATAGGCTTCGCAGAGAGGTGGTGCTCTCACCTTCCCTGGAGATCTTCAAGATGAGACTGGATAGGCACCTGGCTGGGGTCTTATGACCCCTGCCACCCCTAGTGCTCCTTCCTGCCCATGGCATGGGGTCGGACTAGATGATCTGTCTAGGTCCCTTCCAACTCATTGATTCTATGATTCTATGAAATGAAACTACTGTGCAATGGCCTAATAATACTGAGAAGTAGCATATTAGCACTGTTAGCCTTGAGACATGCTACTATGCAGTATTCAGCTACTATGCAGTCAGTGTATCATGTAGATGCGACCACTGGGTGCATTTACACATACACTTTGCTGTGGAGTTGACTAATTATATCTGCAGTAAAGTGTCACAGTTTATATGTGCACCGGTATTAGGGTGTAGTAAGCTAATGAACTCTGCCATAGGATAGGACTGTTGGGGCAGTACTATTTTACAGTGGAGTACTTTACTGAGCTGAAACACACATGTAGATGGTGACCAGGGGCATTTTTACACCCAGTCAACCCAGCCAGCCAAGGACCCACTCCACCCCGGCTCAGATTGCTGCTGACCTGGGTACACACTTAGATGCTGCACCTGGAAACAGTTCATTCTGGCTCAAACAGCTCCAGAGTTTGTGTCACATAAATTGCATGTGTATATCTACCCACTATAGATGAGATTACTGAACTGAGTCCTTAGCCACTAAATAATCCCAAGGAAATATGAAAGTGAGAGAGCTACCTAAAAGTGCAAATTAATGTTGTTGTTTGTTTTCCTTTTATCTGTTGAGAACATTCTGAATAGATGCACTGGAGACTCCTATGATAGATTCCCAATACAAAAGGATTCATTTAAACAAAAAAGAAAAGAAAAAGTAAGAAAAAGAAACTCCTTGACTTTTGGTAGCGATCCAAAGAGAAATTATCAGAGAATCAGAAATACATTGTACCAGAAAAAGACTGTCCTTAAAGTTCATCCAACAAAAAGGATGCTTCAGCCATTCTGGACTCTCTCTGAAGAAGGTTGAGGGGAGTAAGAAAACTGAAGAATAACTTCACACAAGAACTGATTCAGCAGAGCATTTTAGGACATACTTACAAAGCATGCAACATATGTTTAAGCCCTTTTCGAATGACTTCAGTAGAGTTATAATTGGTTTAGAGTAACTCAGATAAGAGAAAGCTTAGCAGTGTTCTTGATTAAGGGGATTGCATTCTACCTCTAATGAATTTATGAACTTGGATGCTGAAGCATTCTGCAAAAGTAAACAAGAGGTATAATAACTACTAAGAAAAGGAATGGTAAATAAACTATATAGATTTAGGAATATTCATGCTAATTTCTGATAGCTTCTATCAGCAGCAAATTGGTAGGTATCACACAATGTTTTAGCTCTTCTAGCCAGTTAGTAGATGCATCAAGCTCCCCCATTTCCCTGTCCCACCCCATATATTTGTGCTAGGGCAAAAAGAATCTGGAATTAGTTTCATGTTTCTGAATCTAGGGGGCAGTTAGCCTGAAAAAGGTTAGAAGCAGGATTTCTTTGTATGAACACATAGCCTGAGTCGCAATCTGTCTAGGAACTGAAATCTTCTATTCTCTTCCATGTTTACTCCATTTTGCTAGCTGGGGCAATACTTAATAATATTGTTAGAAATCCTGAATACATTAACTGTTGTATGTGTCCTGCACACTAAGTCTTTTAAAAAATAAAACAAAACAGGTATAGATAATGAACAAAGAGAGTGAGGAAATGAGTGGTAGCAGACCTGCTATGGTTATGAAAATAACTCCTCTGAGTCATTAGTCCCAATCTGCTTTTAATTAGGTTGGTGTAAATTCTAAGTACGTCCATGGAAGCTATGCTAGTTGTGAAAGCAGAATCAAGCCTTGTGATTCATTCTTCTGTACTCTTATTTTATTACACACCCCTGAAACATAGGTCATTCTTTGTCATTAAAACAGGTTTTTTCCATTCTTCCAGTAGAAGTCCCTCAGGTCAAACAGAGTATTTCTTCTATTAGTTTAATCTTATATTATTGTTCATTTTTCAATGAAGGGATTAAAAAAAAAAGGTCCACAATAATCATAGTCATTAAGATCTCATGGCATTTTTCCCTAGAAGTGCTACCCTTGGAGTCCTGATAAACACCTAGTAGTTACAGTCACTCTTTCTAGAGTTTTCTTATATTCTCAGTTGGACAAAAATAATCTTCAGTTCTTGTATTAAGTATTTGCACATTGTGTGTTTTGCATATGCTTTGTATATGTGTATAAGTTTCAGTAGTGTTTATGTAGTAATTCCTCAATGCAGCATAAGCTCTTTGTCATCAGCTTGTAAACTTATTATGTTGGTTCAATATCTATTTGGTTGAAAAAAATATTTAAAAAGTAAGAGTTCTGTCAAATATAAAAACGCTTATCTGAAGTTATTTACATTTAACTAGAAATGTCAGGGTGAGGAGGTAGAAAGAAGATTTCACATTTAGAAAAATAGAATATGACCCATCTGTCCTAATGCTGAATTTTCTATTTTTAACTCTTTAACGTCTTATCTATGTTTCTTTGGCAGGTTTTTATGAGTTTTGTTTATTTTCAGATGGATCTCACACAAGGATTTTAATATTAGAATAGCTGGATATATCATCACTAAGAGACAAAGAAAATAATGTATCTTTCAGAGGTAGTAATAATGTACACATATTTTCCCTGTTCAATTGAATAAGATATTTAAAATACAGAATATACTACTATAACAAAGGGTGTCCTAGATCCTACTTTAAATATTCCCTAAGAATATACAGCCGAGTAGGTCCAGCTTTTGGTGTGTTAATTTATTAAATACATATGTGTGACAAGCTTATGAGGAATTATGGACCATCTTAATTTAAATGTGTCCATCATCATGAACATAGTCATCCTCATTAGCCTTAACTAATGTCCATAGATTAAGAGCTGCTGATAAACAGTTAAGACTTACCTACCATATTTTCAAAGAGTAAGAAATTAGAATCCTTCAGCTCCCTTTTTGAAGAAACTAAGCCTTAATACACTGATGACTCATGACGTTCACTAGATTTATATATTGTGAAAACTGGCAACTCCACACTTGCAATAGGCTTTCTGTTTTTCAGTTAAAAGTTGCTAATGGATACAGTCCATTCACACCTAAATCAACAGAGATGTGGCCTCAATATGATAAATTCAGATGCTTGAATTCTTCAATGAAGAAAACCTTGGGAGCTACTAAATTTTAACAATATGTTGCCATTTTGGCCTTCTAATTAGTCTTTAAGCATGTTCTAAAAAGTAGATGGGCTATGTCCTATGTGAGTACATTTTCTAGAAGTTTTGTGTTCAAATCAATAAGAATAATTTTTAAAAGCAGCTAGAAATATGACAAACAAGTAAAAAAACACATGTCCATTTTATAAACACTTGAAACATATGGGATGCTAGAATTACTGGTATATTATTATTCACTACATGCAAGATTCACTAGTTCAGCGTGATTTATCTGAACTGGGTTTGACTTCAGAAACTACAACTTCTGTTTTGCCAGATTTCAAGCAGCCAGCAAAGTTTACCCATCACTGTGGGAGACATGTCAAAAACATGCAATGCAAGGACAATAAAATACAAAAATAAATTCCTATCATTAAAGGGTATTTCTTACTAAAGTTCTATGAAATAGGCCAAAAATAGTGTATTTGATTTTGATGGCATTTTAAAATTAACTTTACATCTTCACTGATATTCTGACACTGCTAGAACTATCTCGACCACTTACAGTGCAGCAATAGATAAAGCAAAGCTATGAGTCTATGTCATTGCACCTTTCCCCTCCACCTATTCTCATCTGAGAAGAGATAGAAAAAAAAAAGGGATATGGGTAAATTAGCCTGTAACTTTGTTAAGTCATTCAGAGGTATCCAGCAATATTTTGCAGAATAAAGGTCATTCCTTAAGTAATAGTTTCCACTCTGTAGAAGACTCCACTCTACTACAGTCAGTATTACTTAATTAGTGGGCTCTGATTGCCCTACTTTTGGGCAGATATTTGTGGGGAGATTACGGGAATGTTATATTAGATTTTAAAATAGCTGCCCAATCTAACTTAGTTTACCCAAGTGCGGACCTTACACTTAGACCTGGTCTCGGTGATTGGAAATCAGTCTAAACCCATAACTGCACAAAGACCAGTCTAAAAATGGTGGAACCCAATGTAAGATAGACCTAGATCAATGCACACTCAAACTTAATTGATCTAGGTTAGATGAGTGAATTGAATTTCAGTAGTTATCTGCGCAGCCCCAGGGCTGGAAAAGCCCACCTACTGGTCTCGGTGCCAGAGTTGCATTTTTGTCCCAACCCCCACAACACCAAGTTATTTTTAGCCCCTTAACCCTTTACACCTTCCTGCAGAGCCATCCCCTGACACCAAAAACCCCATCCCGCAAACCTCTCCAGGTGCTGGTTTTATCAGCATTTGTTGATGCCAGGAACCAGGGAAGTAATGGTGGGGAGAGGGATGGGGGGGATGGTGGTGTAGGCTTGACAGAGGGGGCCAAAGGACTAAAAATAGCCCCCAGCCTCCCCATGGACCCTATGAGCCCCACTGATCCCATCAAACCTTCCCAGACCTCACCAAGCCCCTATGGAACCCACCAGGCCTCATGATCCCTCTATTCTAACCTGAAGATTCTGTTTGTCCTGTCCCCCGATTCCCCAGCAGATTCTGCCTGTACCCCTGATTGGTCTCACGGCTCCTGTTTGCCCTCTTGACTTCTCTGATTACTCCTGCAGATCCTACCTGCCTCCAATCCCTCCTGAAGAGCCCACCTGCCTCCCCAATCCCTCTAAAGATGCTGCCTGCACCCTCAATCTCCCTAATCCCTCCTGTGGACAGCACATGCCTGCCAGTCACTCCTGCAGATATTACCTGCCCCCAAATCCTCCATAGCTAACTTGAAAATCCTGCTTACCCCGCCATTTCCCACAGACTCCTTCTGCACCCCAACTGCTCTCACAGATCCTGCCTGCCCCCTCAATCCCCACCTCCCATGATTACTCTTACTGCTGCCCCCTGAATCCTCTTGTGGACACTGCCTGGACCTCCAATCTCCCTGCAGATATTGACTGCACCTTGATCCCTCCCCCCCACAATTGCTCCCATGGATCCTGCTTGCCCCAATCTGCCTGTGGACCTGCAATCCCTCCTCTGAATCTGCTTGCTACCCCATCCCCCAACCCCCCCTCTGATATCCCCATCATCCCAATTTACCTTAGATCAGGTGCCATTTTTAAAGTGATTTTCCTTCCTTAAACATCTGTACTTAGCCTTGTACAAGGATCAAGGGCTGGGGGGAAAGGAATTATCTGTTCACTACATAAGAAACAATAAGCCTCAAATTCTGTTCCCTAGTTTCTTTAGAAGCTACCTTGCCTGGTCCTATTAAACTTTAAGTATGAGAGAAACAAACACATACTGTCTCCATTCCTACCAAACTCATAAATAATTGGTTCAGTTCCTTCACTAAAATCAGCCAAAGATACATTTCCTCTTATTTTAGAGAGTTGTACCCTAAGATAAATTTATTATGAAATATTATCATATAGAACTTTAATTACCTCCCAATTCATACATTGTCTGATCTTGTCAACTCCTTCACTTGTACTACTTGACAATAGTTCACAGTCATTTCAGGATATTATTTTTATTTTCATTACTTCTTTCCCCCCCCCCATGATTAAATCAACAACCTTAAAGAATCCCAAAATGTCTTCTCCGAGCTCTAGAGTAGCTTTCAATTGGCTATTTTCTAGCAGTCACTGAGTGTAAAATGTGTACTTTTTGTACTTGGGAATGTCCCTCATACCCCATGTCCTATCAACTTTGAATCATCAAACCACCACGAGTCAGTTGTCAAACTCCAGATTGACCACCTAGGTAAACTGGCTCATCACCTATAGATGAAATGCACAACAGGGTGGGTCTAGACATTATTTCAATTTTATCACAACTTTTCTTGAGTCACGAGGACATTGCACCATGTGCACAGCTGCATATACATAGGGTAGGCTGTCAGGAGGAGTCAAAAAGGCATAACAGCTTTCACTGCTGCTGCTGCCTGACTGGGGCAGCTCCCTCTGGTCAGCAGCAGCACTGGAGGAATTTGATATCTCTACTAAGTAGTCATCCCATAATCCCCAGGGTCTCCTGGGCAGAAGCAAGCAAGAGGGGGTGGGGAGGGGAAATCCCACACATATACCTTCCCCTACATGTGCAGGGAGTAGGAGACACCCTGCTAATCCAGAGCACAGCCCAGGGTCTCTGAGGAAACAGCAGGCATGTGGGGGGGAGGGAAGGGAAGGGATTTCCCACTCTCCTCCCCTTGGAGACCTCAGGCTCTGTCCAGCAGCTGGGGGTGTCCCCCACTCCCTGTTGACATGGCGGAAGTAGAGGAGGGATCCTTTCTCCCCTACATGTTTTCTGCTGCCCAGGAGAATCCTGGGCTATGCTCCAGCAGGGCAGGGGTACCCCTGCTCTCCTGCTCTGTGCTCACATGAAGGTTGAGGGGGTGGAATTTCTCCTGTGATTTGTGTTTCTGGGTAGGGGGAATGAACCTGGTGCTCAGACCTATGCTGGGGCACGGTTTCCTTCTATTCTTTTCCAGATAACTTTACTCTGCAATTGGAGCAATGCACTCTGGGGTGCTGGAGGACTGGCAGTGTATTCCTTCGCTACACATCCAAATTAAAACTGGATAGCAATGAGCTATAACATTAGTGCATGTTCATGAGCTCTAACTTTAGAGCTGGTTGGACCTTTTTGTAGTGTGATTGGTACTTTGTATGTGTAGCTGGTCTCAGTTACTTGTGCAAATAGCCAGTTAATTGGATACTATCTGTAATGTATAGAGGGGGCCTACTACTCATCAGCCACAAAGCAAAATACAAATCCTTTTCACTCTCTTGCTTCCCAGAACATGTCTCTTATTTATACTAATTCCAAGCTACAGTATCCCTGAAGGTCAGGCGCTTGAGTTTCTGGGGAAAACCAGACTGGGGATCTTTCTATTCTGACTGAATGAACCAGCACCACCATTTATTGCTCCCTGTCCAAACTACATTTAATGTTCCTGGGAAATGGAAAATTAACAGAAGTGAAGAACACATTTCCTGTTTTCTTTATGAATATAAAAAGCACTATAAGGTCTGAGAAATATTTCATGGCATAGTTTCTCCATGCTGACTTTCCAAAATGCCTCAGTTATATCCCTAAGGGATTACTACAGTATACTAGGTATTTATTTATTTCTTGCATACATTCATTCTTGAGAATCAATACTAAGGAACCTAACACAGAGATATGGACTCTAGAATTGGACTATAATGACCAAGTATGCTTTATGATTTCCAGACAGAAATCTGAAGCTATATTTCAGATTACCTGAAAATCAATTGCTCTGTGATTTTTTACCACTGTATTATGCAAGATTTTAGCTGCAATCTGTTACTTAATTGATTTTGTGTTTCTGATAATATTTTCATATCACAAGTTATATAAGAAAACCTTAGAGAAATTGGATTAAAACACATAAACATGAAAATGTATGGGGCCTGGTGAGTTTTTGTTTTGTTTTTGGTGGGGGGGTTGTTTTGTTTTTCATTGTTTTTGTTTTGAATTTCTTTGTTTAGTTGGAGAGGACAAAGAGCTGGATTTCTTATGTAGATTTATGTTTGAGCTAAACTGAGTTGGACCTTATGGTTGCTGACAGATGTAAAAAAAATGAAAGAAAAACAAAAACCAGAGCCTTATTTTAAACTCAGCACATTCCCGACACCAAGTCCAGCACATGCCCAGGAGAGGCATTATGTTAGTTTGACCTGCCTTACCCAACTTCTATATAGATCGGGTTCTTCAGTGGGGCTTTTTTGGCACTTTTATCTAGTAGCTGATAGTATCAGCTTTAGATAAAAACACCAAAAATCCCCACTGAAGCTTCTGATCTATATAGATGTTGAGGAGCTGGGTCAGACTAACACTCTGCTTCTTTCAGTAAAACAGGCTTTTTTTCACATCTGTTAGCAGCTTATGTGGCTAGCTAGGCTGAGAAAGAGAACATGGTAACCCTTTATAGTCCACTGGCCACTTAAAGGTACCTAGAACTGCAGGCACTAAGGAAATGACAAAGGTTGCTGCTCCTCTGCACTTCCCACTCCTCAAAGCACCTTCTTGTAAGAGGAGTAGGAAAGAAAAGAGCTCAGGTAGAGCCATGACTATCCTGCACATCCAATTAGTTCTAGAAGAACAGGAAAGGTGGGAGAAAGAGTACACTCTATGCATTACTATGTACTGTAGTAAGTTTATGTCTTCTAAACACAGTATAACTTGGGGCAGGTTGTCACAGGTATAATTTTGTTGTAGGCTACATTGATTATGTAGAAGTCATTTGAAGAAAGCCAACCCTGTTCAAGACACCATGGACTTAGATGCTTTCCTGAAGCATATGCTCAGGGGTTTTCATGAACTGAGGTTTAACTTTAAGTATAGAATGTTTTCTCTATTTTATATACCCTCAGATTTATTCCTGCTGTTACATATTAAACTAAAATAACTATTTATATTTTTTTTAATTAAAAAAGGCATTTTTTAAAAAAATGTCAAGCACTGCCCTAACTTTTCTACCAATTAGCTGAGATTTTTCAACTGATTTGAATATGAAGTGGTCCATATGTTGCAGTTTTTTAAAAGTGCAGAAGTACTATACATTTTGAAGGTAACCAGAAGTAAGAGATGAAAAAAATAACACAATATTGAATCTGTTGTGAGACTGCTGTAAAATGTGATATACATATGAGGATCCATCATGTGCTATACTTAATTATTCTGTATTCCTAGTCATTTTTGTGTTTTCTGATTGTTTTAGAATAATTTTGGACTTTACTTTCCATTCACTTAGCAGTAATTAAAGTGGTTTTTTTCATTTTCTGGCAATTAGCAGAAGATATATTTCCTCCTTGTTTGAAATTATTATTATTATCTGTATTTAACTAGTACGTGTATTTGTAACATGTTATAGAACAAAATTAGATAGCTACATAAAAGTACAATCAAAATTTGAGCCATTGTCTTTCAGGCTGCTTGCAGAGGTTGTGGTGGCATAGAAGAGGATGCTGCTATGCACAGCCACCCACTGCACTGTGCAAGGCCCAAAACCCTTACTTTGAGCTTCTCCCATGGGGTGCCTAGAGCTGGCTGTTCTGCTTCCCGGAGATCACCCACAAGCTTGAGGAAATGCTGCCACCACCCAGATACTAGTCTCTGCTAGCTTTCTTTGCAGCCTTGGGGCACAAAAACCCTGTGAACTTTGGGGTTGCTTTGAGCATAGGTAATATTTCTGGGTGCCTCTTTCAGCCTGAAGCATCCCAAAAGCATTCCAACCACAGGTAGGGCTGAAGGAACATAAACTGACAAGTTCTTCTGGCCAAGCTGGGAGCAAAAAGGCTTGCCTTTTCTCCATAGTACTACAGCAAGGTATGCTGTAACCCAATACTTTTATTGATTGTAAGGGGAGAGGGAGGGGAGATGGAACATGGAGGTCAGAATACCCTTTAAGCAAACATTATTAATCAGAGCCTTATACAGTCTTAGACATAATAATCTTTTTAAAGCACATCTGACCTGGACATAAATCCTAACTCCTGGCTAATTCCAATCTTTACTAACAGAGACTCATCCAGGCAGCAGCTGCCTGGCAGTACTTTGCTTGTGGTTTTTCAAAACACCCGTCGGAGGAAAAGAGCATTTCCCCCTCTTCTCAGGAATTTATCAGGCCAGGTCATCTGGTTGACCAGCCTGAACCAAAAAGAAAGCAAGAGAGAAAGAGAGGGAGGTTCAACTGGAATGACCCAACTGCAGGGCAGAGAGTGGGATTTTTTTCAGAGAGGTAAAAAAAAAAAATAAATAAAAGCTGCTTTACTTTAAATTTGGCATGCCTCTGCACTGAGCCCAGCACATGCCCAAAGGAGGCATCACATTAATTGGACCTGGCTCACCCAACATTTGCATAGACTGGGTGCTTAGGCAGGGCTTTTCTAGCACTCTTATCTAATTCCTTCCAAATTAAAAAAAAAAAAGTAATTATGTACATTTAAAGTTTGTATGGGGGGCGGGAATCTTTGCTGAATGGAATTCTATTTAAAAATAGTGATGGTTTATTTTTTTAAACTCTGCTTTTCATCTAAATATTCCTCCTATTCTTTATAATAACTTAATGATTCACCCTTCTATGTCCACGCCATTAACATTTTCATGCATGGTCTTATGTCCCATCTGGACTATTAAAGGATGACCAGAAGAAGACACAGAAAGGTAGATAGCTGTGTGAATCCCAAGTAAGGCAGAAAGCATGATAAATTAGCACCTTATGGACTAACTAAATAAGAGATATAGCATAAGTCTTCGTGAGTTCAAGCTTCATCAGATGCTGTGAAAGGACATACACAGAGTAGTATATAAAACAGAAGGAATGTTTTAAATACAAAAGCTAGGACGGGAGGTAGGGGAGGCAGTACAGATTAAAGGATCATCTTTCTGGCCTAATGGGTGTTTTTCCTTTTTTTGTGTGTGTGTGTTCTTCCACTGTCTTCACTTTTTCCATTTCATTTTGTTGTCAGTCTGTACTACTGTACTTCATCAAAAATAAGCTTACTTTCTCTATTTATCTACTTTCACATCTCCCAGTCTGCTAATGATGGCAGGATTTATCATCCATTTATCAGTTCCGCATTTAATCATCATTTCATTTTCTATTAATTTATATCTTATGTAATGAATGCCCTTCTGTCCTTTAAATCCCACTCCAAGGTTCTCTCCTATTTTGTTGGCTACATGGAGGTAGAAGTTAAATGACTCATAATCATCCACACAGTAGTAAAATAATTAACATCTCCTGTGGGTTTGCTCTTTTGTTTTGGTTTGGTTTTTCATATCTTAGAAAAATTAAGGCTTCAACCTGAAAATTGTACACATGGTCATCCTACTAACTAAACCTGTCTGTCCCCATTATCTTCATTATCTTTTTTCTTCCTCCTGCCTGCCTGTGACATTAACCTTTTGCATCTCACTTCACTTTGGATTGTATGGTTCAGGTTTTGATTTGATTGGAGCCTGTGGACATCACTGTAATACAAATAATAGCACCGGCTACTGGAGTCATATCCAAGAGGTGTCTTTAGAGTGCAGGTCACTGTAATGTGAACCTGTGAGAAAGGAAGAGTATGTATATCTAAGGGTAAGAAAGAAAACAAAGGTCAATGGCTAGATCAGAGATGAAAGAGCACACAAGAGTGAGCACTCAGCCTGGAGGGGATCGACTTTGGTTACACTCATTTTTCCACTAACAGTTCATGCAGTTTTCACAGTACAGCCTACTTCTCTTCCACCTGCCCTTGTTGAAAGAAAGAAGTAATTAGTTCCATTTTTGGAAGAGAGGGGCTAGAGGTCCATTTTCAGGAATGGGTTTAAAGCTAAGAATCAAAAGGCCAGAGGTGTTTCCCATTAAGGTGTAAAAGCCCCAGAGAACAGTGGAATATAAAACAGTGTTCTCTAGCTCCTGGCTCAACATGCTGGCATTTGTGATTTCTGAAGCAGTTGACCTTCCCCCAACATTTTAATAGGACCCTATGTCCATAACTCAAGACTATAACTTCTTCTATAGTGTTAGAATGTTCTTTGAGGCTAAGCATTGCAATATTTAAGTCCCTTTGCGTATCTGGGCCAAAAGCGCTCTTGGATTAAAACATGTGGCATTTGACAAAATCCTGAATTATTATGGATATGATTACTGTAGTTTGTAAATTATCAATGCATACAATGTTATTCATTTTCCATCCTATTCTTTCTATGGTTTAAAAAGACAAAATAACCTGCAAGCACTTGTAGATACAAACAAATTCTTCTACAAGTCACTTATTCAAGTTGAGGCTTTTTCCCTAAAGAGGGTCAGAGAGGCTGAAACTGTCAAATGTAAGTGTAAATGTATGTTTCCCTTTCAGTCACTGGTACAAGGCCAGACAGATATTGTCAAGTATCTTCTAAATGTAAAAAAGTAAGCAGAAAGGATACCTGATGACATATGAGCATTATTGACTTGTCATAACTCTAAAGGAGAAGCTTGTAAAGAATAGAATATGTTGTGTAATCCAACAACTAGCTAATTATGATACACACACCAGATGTCTAGATCTACTTTAGACCTACTTTGGAGCACTCAGTCATAGCTATTTATTTAGGTCAAATGTAGGAAAAGTGTTTACAAAATAGGTAATTTAGCTACAAAGTTTAGGTGGTGCTCAGCATTACAAATAGATCCTTTTCAAAATTTTTGAACCAACAAAATTGTGTTGTATAATTCAAGCCCCTATCAGGCATCCAACATTATGTTTCTTCTGAGATGAGATGCACGTTATTTCTAAAATATGTGCTCAAATCCCCTCAGGCCAAGAAGGGTACAGAATATTTTGGTTTTTAGGGGAAAAGAAGGAGCTATCAGGCAGCTAACTCCAGAAGGTTTGGATCTTAAATTACGTAGACACCTATTGTGCAACCTAAATCAGTCACCTTAGCTGCTTGAGGAGAGAAGAAAAGCCAGACATGCTCTTGTATTTAACATGTCCTCTTTGCTACTTCTAGGCACCTTCAAGCTTTCTGGATAAATTTGGAAATGTGATCTCTGTGTGTACTCAGCAGGTATCCCAGGTGCATAGGCTAAGTCCAATTGGATCAACTTCCTGGGACAAGGTCCTACATTTTAATTCTTAAGTGTAAGCATCTATGTAACCAATCTGGATGTAGCCTGAATTACTTTTGTAAGGTCACTCAACAGAGCAGCAACAAAACCAAAGACAGGATTTAGTTCCCCATTATGCATTCTCAGTACTATTGTCACAGCTTAGGCTACATCGTACCACTGAGAATGGTATGTTAAAGAAAATTAATGATATTTTCATTACTGTTTTCTTTGCTCTAGCCACCCCTGATCCATTTGGAGGACATGGCCTATACTAATTCCTTTATTCTGTGCAAATAATAATAATCATTTTTTTTCTCTTTCTGCCCTTTCCTCCATTTGGTTCAATACAACATCTATTAACTCTAATTAGCCTTGCACTAGAATGACAAGTGTAATGATCCTGAATAACATTTAACGATAACAAAAACACAAAAATGAACTTGCTGGCCTGACAGATGGGTTTTACCACATTCTCACAGTTCTGGGGCATAGAAACAAATATGTAATTTCTACAACCCTTGAGTTCACACAGGAGAACTCTTCTTGAAAATTCTGCCTGAAAAAATAAGAAAGAAGACCAATTTAATATGTTATAAAATTAAAATGCAGGTTTTACAAAACTTTATTTCTTCTAGATTCCAGTATACTTTAGAATAAAAAAATGGAAAATACTCAAGTTGGGTGGGGGGAAGGAGTTGTTTGCTTCATTTTGTTTTTTGTTTCTTTAAACATTTTTCTCTTTAACTATATGCAATGTTCTATTTGGCTCAATATCAACACCGAAGCTTCTTTCTAAGTTTGAGGTAAGTCTGAATAAATAATTCTGTAATCTTGCAGCTCACTTTGATTCCATCAAAAAAATAGTGATTTGTATTTTTAAAGAGTCATCTCAAGAAAGGATAATATGCAGGTCAAACTATGATTTTATTCCATTTATTAAAGATGATTTCCACCTCCCCCTCTCCTCTCCCCAACCCCCCACACCCACTGGGAGAACAGAGAAAAAACTCTGAAATGGGAAGTGTCAAAGAAATGGGAGGCTTAGAAAAAATATCTTTGTCACCACAGCAGCAGAAGCCAGTATTACTTTTCTTTTTTGGCAATTACTAACATACTTTTTTTAGGAAAGGCATCTTGCACCAAAATAAGGCTCTGATGAGGTGGGGGGGGTTGTTTGTTTTGTTTTTTGAGAAAGGCCAATCCTTCCACTACTAAAGTCAAGGGGGAAAATGGAAATATTCCTATTGAATTCACTAAAGGCAGAATCAGGCTCTAAAATTCAATATCCTCAAGTAAAACATGCCCATGTGTGTGGCAAATTAGTAAAACTAAAGTTTTCTTACACTGGAAAGTTAATTTGGACTACGGTTAGGTGTAAATTTAAAGGGTAATAGCTATTTCTGAATGATCCCTTGTGTATAAATCTGCTTTACTCCTATTTATTTAATCTGTCTTCAAAGTTAATTGGACTACTCAGTATTTACATATTTAGTTCCTTGTTTGACTGAGGTCTTTACTGATCTTTTAACCTATAAATGGCACCTACAAATCAAGGGTAAGTTATATTGGAGAACCATTGTGTAGTAAGTTTGAACTAATATTGTGGACCTGTTCTGTATTGAATCCATGCTGTAGAAAACTGAAATTTTTATTGTTAAATAGGGATGTGTTTCCCTTAAATTCTACATTTATACAAGAAAGTTTTAATAAGGAGTTTAGAAAAAAATGTTTGCAATGGTAAGTTGTTTTATAATAAGGATTTAGAATATGGAACTGCAGGGTTTCTTACATTTGCTATTATGCAATTCTTCCCCACTGGTGAGGCCACATCTGGAGTACTGTGTCCAGTTTTGGGCCACCCACTTCAGAAACGATGTGGATAAATTGGGGAGAGTTCAGCAGAGGGAATGAAAACGGTTAGGGGGCTGGAGGATGTGACTTCTGAGGAGAAACTGAGGGTTAATTAGTCTGGAGAAGAGCAGATGGAGAGGGGATTTAATAGCAGCCTTAAACTACCTGAAGGGGGTTTTGAAAGAGGATGGAGCTGGACTGTTCTCAGTGGTGGCAGATGACAGAACAAGGAGCAATGGTTTCATGTTGCAGCAAGGGAAGGTTAAGTTAGATATTAGGAAAAACTTCCTCAACAGGAGGATAGTAAAACAGTAAAACAGGTTACTCAGAGAGTTTGTGGACTCTCCACCCTTGGAGATTTTTAAAACCTGGCTAGATAAAGCCTTTTCTGGAATGATATAGTTTGGCATGGTCCTCCTTTGAGCATGAGATTGGGTTAGATAACCTTATGAGATTCCTTCAAACCCTAATTTTCTATGATTTCATTATTTGAATGCCAAAAACAGAAGACTGTTCAATGTGGCAATGAGGCAGCTCATATGGTCCTCCATAAATTAATTAGCAAATAAATATGGCATCCTACTTATACACAGACAGGTGTAATAGTGTCAAATGTTATTTATACATACACGTTATAAAAATTAAATATATATTAAATGTTTATATATAAGTATTATGCTATGTTTATGGTCCTCTGCCAATGAATCAGCAAATAAAAATTGCCAACTTGTGTGTCTGTGTATGTGTGTACATATCTATATATATGAAAGAAAAGATAAACTTTTAAAATAATTAATGAAAGATGCTATTGATTCCATGGTCCCTTAATAACCATTCATCTTTGTAGTGTGATGAATGTGGGCATGGCAGTAACAGTGATTCTACTTTGCCTTGGTCACAGTGATTAACACTAAATAAGATGTTGAAGTGCAAAGTCTAACCATAATTCAGGGGACACATAGGTCATTTAATGACAAAAAATGGACCTTTATTCTCTCATTTGAAGAATTAGTTGTGAACCAAAAAGCAAATTTCTCTATACAGGGTCATGCTCAGTTTCTGACTGAAAAAAAAATTAAATTTTCTGTTCTAGAGTTTCTAAAGGGAAAAAGAGGCAAGAAGTAAGGTGTTTCTTCTTTATCCTAGGATAAGGTGTTTCTTCTTTATCAGGGATGGTCAAGCATATAAGGGAAAAATAAACTGTTCACCTGAACTGAGTAAGCCATAACTGTGGAGACCCCTGTCCAAGATTAGGCGAAAGATACCCAAACAGTAATGACATCAGCATCTACTGCAAAAAAATCATTACTTACATGTAATTACTACTTTCCCCATCCCTAGATTCTCATTTTCCTGTGAAATCACTAAACTCTTTTTCCAGTGAAATCACTACCTCCATTCCTGCCAATGATAAGGATTACATAGAAAATGCTGTAAGGGTAAAATAGCATCGATGGCATAGGGTACTTAAGCTATCTTCAATAGCTTTTGGAGAAATATGGTCATGTCCATGTGATCAATTTGTGCTCCAGAGAAACCTCCTCAGGAATGACACACTGCTCCAGGTGGTCTTTTTTCTTAAAATAGGCGTGGGGTAGCCACATCTGCATGACACTTCAGGCATGTTAATTCATACAAGAAAAGGCTAACTGGCTTTGTCACTCAGCAGTGCTAATTAGCCCATCTGAAATAGTACTTATATATGCCCCCACTTCCTGCCATATATAGAAGCTAGAAGCTGGGAGCAGCTCAATAGTCTTGAGGATACTGCTCTGGAACACAGTAAGCTTACCGTGGAAATGTGACCATTCTGGTTTTTAATTTCTGAATGTAAACAAATCTAAACCAAACATAAGGTGTGCCATTTCTATTGATTAGCAAACGTTAGTACCTTTAATAGATCTTTCTTAAGTCATGTAACAGGCCATGCTGTTATACTATGTGGTTCAATTGGTTAAATTAATGCAAAATGAAGTACATGGAAAGGTAGACTCAATTATAAAAAAGATCTTAGATAAAATCATATTTGTAATATTTCTATCTCTGAAACTCTGCATTATATGTGTTCAGATGATATTATAATTTGTGATGCGTCTGTACCATTCTACAGTAGGTAATACACATTCACTCTTGGATTTTTTACAATGACTGCCTTATTTCCTCAATTAGACTAGAAATGTGTTAAACTACACAGAAAGAATTCAAATTGACAATAAAGTGTTTATTCATACATTTGCAAATAATGTAACAGTATAACCTCCCTCAGGGGTTACTTTCCAACCAGATTGCATTTCCTGAACTGTTAACTTATTACAAGGATAGAGAAGCAAATTAACAAACCTAGTCACGTGGTTATCATTAAAAAGAAACTTGATATCTCTTTGCTTGCTGATATCCATGTTTGACACATTTCCTTCTCGTTGGGGGGTCTGTTCTCTGCAGAATATCTGCAACTCCTATTAACACCAAAGAGAGTTATATGCATGAACTGAGAGGAAAATAGTTTCCCTTTAATGCATTGAAGCTTGATTCAAGGAAATACAATAAATTAAGAATGAGCTAAGTGGTTAGACAAATATAAGAATAAACAATAACTTCTATGTAGAATTCATATTAAGCTTGAAATGAACTTTTATTGGTACAGGTATCATCAAGATACCAAAGTTCTTAATTCAGTGGAAGTGTTGTGTTTGGGGGTCTATAGCATATCCTGGAACATAACAATATGCATCTTTTAAGTAGCATTTCTATTAGTAGATGTTAAATCCCTCTACAGAGGATACATCCCTATATCATTATCCCCATTTTACAGTTGAGGAAACTCAATCAAGGAGAGGGGAAATGATTTGCTCATGGTTGCTCAATAGGTCAATAAAAGAGGCAGAAAGAATAGAATATAAGTCTCTTGAGCTGTTTTTCTAGGTTAAATCTGGGCTACAGTTTTCACTATATATGCATTACATCTGTAGTCTGAATTAAAATTGGCTCTAGTCTGAATTAACTAATCCTCCTTGAATGAGAATTAAAGTTAATATGGACTAGGGCATTCTGAATTAGGCAATTTGAACTGTATTAGTTAACATATATATATGGCATTGCTTTTAGGACAAACAGTCCTTAGGAACTCAGATAAACATTGCTTACAAATGCAGATAAGCATTGCAAATATCAGTCCCCTCAAGGGAAACTCAAATGGTTTCGGCAGCCCAACAAAGGCTATCAGATACAATGTAACACCTTTACAAAATCAAACGTGCCAACAGCTCCTCACCATGACTAAGTATCAGTATCCTGACTAAGCCCCCAGTTCTGCCCAAGCACAGGGACTACTGGTCTGTGGAGAAGGGGGTAACACCCCTTGATAATCTATTAACCTTTAATTCAAATTTAAATCTGATTCAAACTGTGTGATGCAAATGAACTAACACAGTTTAGAAAATGGTGAGCACATCTATACACAGCCTTGGATCCCAGTTCACTGTTCCAATCACAGTTTCCATTAGAATTGGGCACTAGGACTTCCTGAACATCTTAAGAAGTTGCCTGTGGCTTCCCAATGCACAAAATAATATCAACCGTATGGGAGATTTAACAATCTCTTTTAGAGGACTATGAGTGTAGAATCATATCTCTGTCCATCTATAACACAAAAATCTTTGTGGATCATATAGATCCTGAAGCTGGTAGTCCTTAGCAGTGAATCATTTTCCTAGTCAATTAAACATCAGTATTTCTGGAGTTTCTCTTGTGACTCCACAACAGAAAGTGATTATAGATGTGCTGAAGTGGAGGTGAAGTGGGGGGGTGGAGTATTTCAATTAGAGCAGCTCCTGGAGAGCAACAACTTACTGTTACATGTATTAAGCATACCACATTTCAAAATGGCCACAGAGGTGCTTTAACTAAAGCATATTCAATGAGTTTTACTTAAAGTGGCACCACAGCCATTTTAAAATGATGTCACTTAATAGACGTGATGGTGAGGCATACTGGAACATTCTAATTGGAATGCTTCAGCAGACTTGATTGATAGAGTCTGCTCCAATGCATTCTAATTAGAATGCGTCAAAGCATGTCTACACGTATCCAGAGAGAGCAGGTTTGTTTGTTTTGTTGATTGTTGGGTTTTGTTTTTTTTAAAGTTCTTTTTAAATAATGAAGAGATGTTTCAGTTTCCAGCTCTACTAAGTAGTTTGGAATTTATCATAACTTCTTCCAATACATTTGGGTAATTTCAACTGGTATAAAGAATATGATATAATTGGTGTCCTCTCACATGCATTCTTGCACTTAGACAAATACTAAAAACCAAGTCAACAGAACAAGGTTGGATATTTTATTGAATTTCTAAATAGAGTATATGTGTATGGACTTGCATGTATGTGGAGGACACCAAAAAAAGTTTTTTATAGAATTCTTAGTGAGTGGTAGGAAAAAAAACACCTCACTTTCTAATGGGCAGACCACATGGAGCATTTCATTTTTTCTAAACATGGGATTGGGAATATCTATGCTGCAAATTGAAGAGTTGAAGGAGTAGTAAAATATCATATCACATACAGAAAAGTTAGGGGATTTTTGTTGATGCTTTTAACCATATTTGTGCTTACAAAGATTAATATAGGTAAAAAATGGTAACTTTTAAAAAAATATATACACAATGTAGTACTTCAAGGTTACAACAGGGGTATGTGACATGATTTATAGGTACTGGGGTAGAATACTAACTAGTGAAAATAATAGAGATTTAGACTCACATTGTACGCATGCAAATGAATGCCCAAAGCACAAGGCACTGGGGAATAGAGCTCATAGCTACATTACAAAGTACTACAGAGGAACTGAATGAAAAAACTTTGTGAAAATCTAATGGCTCTTGACTGTTGAGAGATCAAATGGATGGTATCTGGCATGTGTCTGACACACGTTTATTTAGTTAAACAGTAATTTTCATACTCTGTGAAAAGATACTGCAATTCTGATTTTCCTAAATCTTTCTTTTTTTTAACCTAGGCCATGTGTAAGACAGGATTTTATTTTGTTTCTAGAGGTGTGATGTTAGGAAGTGGGAATGCAGGGACTGCAAAGAAAGGTATGTAATCATTTGCCTAATATTTCACAGTACACTCAATGATTTTTTACTACTATTAAGTACTATACTGAAATCTTCACAGATTTAGCAACATTGCTCTCAGACTCATCTTTTTTTTAGGTGTATACATGCGCATGCATTTGTGTGAAACTATACCACCTAACCAGGAATAAGAAAAAGGGAAAACCATAAGAACACATATACTAATTATTATGATGTCAGTAACCATTTAGCAACAGCTAGTAAAACAACAGCTAATAAAACCATGCACATCAACATTTTTTTTTCACTAGAAGAAAAGGTTTTGTTGTTTTGCAGACTCTTAAGTGCATTTATTCTGAAAAAGGTGTGGGTTATACAAGGTTAGGTGATAGAACCACTTTTTTCTGTATGATTTCTGATTCTGGGGCCTGGAGAGGAAAGAAGTAAAATATAAAGAAGCTAAAGATATAAAAAGGTATGAAATCTATTATTTTAATATCTATGGGGTCCGAGTTAAAAAATAATGGATCTGTAGATCTTATTCCATGATAACGTCAATATGGCTACTTCAGGGTAAAGGAATGGAAAATAGAGAGGATTTGCAGCCCCCAGGCAATTTTACATAAAGAGACTGCATACAAATACCTAAATATCTGTTCTGTTAGGAAGCAAATGTTCTCTATAATGAAGAGTTTGATTTGAGGCCCTGGAGGAGGAAGGGGAGGAGGTTAATTCAGTCATCTTACTTTTAAATTGCTTGCAATACTTAAATTCTATGCAGTAGTTATAAAATTGCTTTAGTTACTGGAGGAATACAGTGAAAAGTATGTGGACAGTGTTAACTCACTAAAGCAAAGCTATTATGTAGGTTATAATTTAGATTTTTGATTTCTATGCATAAACTGTGATGAGTTGCAATTATAATCTTTGTTTTCAAGTTATGTTGAGTTCAGGATAATGCCGAAGGAAATAGAAGACTGTTCCCCCAGGAACTGCATAAGTGATTCTCCCCTAACAATATAAAGTGATGAGGGGAGAAATTCAGAAGAAAAAATTGCCCCTATCATAATCCACACAGTTCTGGATCCTGCAGACTCTCACATGGACCAAGGAAGAGGAGAGATCTTGGAACACAGGAAATCAGAAAACAGGAAATCTAACAAAAATCTAATATAGATAGCAAGACTGCCCTTGAAAACTTTACTTTAGTGGAGTTCTGGTATATAGAAGCAGAGAGCAATTTGAAGGCCATGGACCTAGCAAGGAGGTGTACAGCCTTTGTGCAAATGATTTTATTGTTATTGAGGAGTCTTTAGATCTGTGGTGTCCTTTCTATCAAAAAAATGATTTGGAGGGGGGGAGAGGGGGGAGCATGTTTATGCTCCCCTTCATAGATTCCCCAAATAGGTGAAGTTGTAAATATTTCCCTACCCCCAAGCATCCTTTGAAAAGTAGTTTACATTTGACAGTGCCTTCCTTAGAATTTTTCTTTCAAGACAGGTTAGTAATTTATTAGAATACTACATTTAAAATGCGTGTGTGTGGTGTGGGGGAGGGGAGGGGAGTCTTTCATACAGCATAGGCAAGCATTGAGACAGTAAGGACAGCATGTTTTCATGACTTTGCTTGATCATGCTCCTCACTCTGCATGTACATTCCCAAGACGCAGTGGGCAGACACCGACTGAGCACCTCACTGGATTCCTTTGATAATATGTGTAGCACAACATAAAGAATTCCAGAAAAATTAATAATGCTTAAATGGCTTAATACAACACTAAAGGGCTTAGGGATGAATAAGCTGAGCACTAGCAAGTTGATTTATTTATAATGATCACATTAGATCGTTACTTTTGAAGCATTGTTGTGCATAGAAATAAACTGTACTGGTCTCCCCCCCCCCCAATCAAATCTAGTTTTGCATAATTTGTTTAAATAAGTGGATCTATCACAGTCAAACCTGCCACATTAAATCTTTAGAAATTTAAACTTTTTAGTGCATATGACTAGGGCATTATGTTTTACTTGCCATAGTTACTCAAGACAAGGTGTTTTTTTCCCCCAATCAATGTGGGGAAACAAGCTCTTCATCTTATATGCATCCACCAGAACCCCCCACTCACATTGGAAACATCATCTATCATTTAACTACTGTCAAAGCAGCATGTGCTCATTAATGGAAACCAACTATGAAGCTGATTAAATGCAGCCAACACTGACTATAACTATAAAATGCATGGCCCATATTGGGCAATGTACTGATGGCAACCTACTTTTTTAATTATTAAAATCAAAATTTATCCCCCCATTAAAAAGAAAACCGTTTACACCACTTTACATAACACTTCTCTAAACTAACATCAAATCTCATTTACATCCTTTAACGTCTATCTGTGTTCACAAATAATATTACCTGGCATGTTTTCAACAGTTTCCCCAATCCCATTTCCAAATTGTTATTCCCCCTGCTCCTTCTCTCTGGTCAGAATCAGGTGGGTGGGGCAAAATATCTCAATAGCCAGGTAGGCAATAAAATGCCACAAAATATATTTACTGAAGAAAGTTTCTGACAAAAAACTACAATGATCACCAATAATTTATGTAAATATTTTTCAGACACCTGTATCCATCATTGTTTAATACAGAGGGAAACCACCTGTTGAAAAATAACCTTTTTATACATCCAAAGATTGGACTAGTAATGATCTAATTGTGCTCCAGTATAATCAACAGGCTAAAAAGGTGCCAAGTGAATATACTTTAAAGAGAACAAGGAAAGTCAGGGTGGAAGCTTAGGGAGCATCCAGATTAGTGTGTATGTGTTTCCCTGGGGACAAGTAGCAGTGGCACAACTATGTACCACTGCTACTTGTCCCCAGGGAATGCCCAAGTGCGCACACTTTGGTGCATGGCAAATTTCCCTGGGTTGGGTAGGGGAGGCTGAGGCCAACATCTGGGCTGGCCCCAGAAACCCTACCTGGTATCCTGGGGGCCTCCTGGGGTTCCAGTGGTAGTAATCAGGAATACGGAGTCTGGCCAGCAGCCAGAGCATGGCTGCAACTGGCCATGCTCATGTTGAACATGGTGTATACTGCCACCATGTTCATGGCACTGTTTTTTTCTGCTGTGGGTTTTTTGACACTGTTATCTAATTAGCAGCATGATGAACAAATGCATGTGTGGAGTTTGCAAACCACAGATGCATCTGCAGCACTGCAAATGGCATGTGTATGCTTTTCTGGACCTGCTCTTGGAGATTAACTGGTTCAGAGAAGCATAAGCTTTTATAGGTGTTAGCCTGCTTCATCAGATGCTACAAATAGACTTGCAGAAAACCAGGGTTACTAAATAGAAGGAAAATAGAAAATAGAACCAGTTAGGGTTCATACTGATGTGTGGGGGCTTGTGGGAAGTTAAATTGTGTTAATAATGATCTTAGTTTTCCAAGGCTTGGACGTTAGATCCCTAGTTAGTTCAATATAAGTGTGAACTGTACAGAAGTTCCAGAAAGGTTAACTGGTCTAAAATGCCTGATGCAATCCAAGTTAACTCTATCTCCAAGATAGTCTAACATTGATTGGGTTGGCCAGATTTAGACTGATCTAAACTGTTCTCAACTTCTGTATACCTTGGCTGCTGGCCCCAGCCCTGGGGCTATGTTTTGACTACCAATCCACCTGGCACCAAGCTATTTTTAGGCCCCCAGCACCTTGTCCCCTTCCCAGATAGACAACTCCCTCCCCATAGACCAATCAGAAACCCCCTTCCCCCGAGCCCACCAAATCCCCAAGTCCACAAGCCACTTCCAGTGCCAGTTTTATCAGCATTTGCCAGTGCCTGGACCTGAGGAGGGATGGGCTGTGGGGTAGGTTCACTGGAGGGGGTTATTTGTCTGTGGGTGGACAAGGGCTGAGGTCTAAAAATAGCCCCTGGTCCTGTGGGGCAGGGAAGTCCCACCCCAGGCACCCCACTGGACCTGCGAGCCATCCTGATTCCTGCAAAACTTTCCAGGTGCCACCAACCCCGCCCTCCCCATGGACCTCACCTTCCCCCCAAATCCTCCCTATCTCCCCTAATGCCCCTCACAGACCCCACCTTCCCCGCTATTTCCCCATTCTCCCTGCAGATCCCATCTATCCCCAATCCCTCCTGCAGGCTCTGCTTGCCCCCCTGATCCCTGTGATCTCTCCTGTGGATCCCACCTGCTCCATGCCCCCCACAGAGTCTGCTTTCTCCACCCCCACCCCTGCTTTATTCCTCTTATCCATTGTACAGCCTCCATTTGCCCCCTGGTCTCTCTTATCCCTCCTGCAGATCCTGTCTGCTCTCCTTGATCCCCTTCACAAACTCTGCTTACTCCCCTGATCCCACCTATCTTCCCCATGGATTCTGCTTGCCTTCTCAATCCTCCTGTGGCCCTCCATTCTCCCATTGGAGCTTGCTTGCCCTTCGCTGTTCAACAAGCTTTAGTTGAAGCACCCCCGCCATCATTTTGAAGCATAGGGAAACAAATACATGAGATGTGGAGGCTGCTGGAGCACACTACTTAGCACACTCCAGCAGACTCTATTAATCAAGTCTGCTCTGATGCACTGTAATTACAGCTTCCCTGAACATCTACAGGCACCCTAAGGTGCCACCTTGCTCTACCTTCTGCCTGACTTCAGACTAACATGGCTAACTATCTATCTCTCTATAAAGAGAAAAATGAATAAGCTGAGGCATGAAAAATAAGTAGACATAAAAGGTGATGTATAAAAGTGAATCTATACAGAAGGTATCTCAGGCATTTCTGTTTAGACAAAATTAGCAGAAGGCAACATTCAATGAATTTTAAAGTCAGCAAGTTTTAAATTGTCAAAAATATATTTTCACACAAAATACAATTAGCTAATTCATTTCTATAGTATATCATTAGATCATTGATGTCAAGAGCTTAGTAGGTTTCAAAGGGTAATGAACATTCATATAGACTAGAAGACCATTGATAGATAGAATTAAAAAAAGAAGAGAAAGATTTAGAAGTGATATAAATACTCATGAATTAGGACATAAGCCAATATCTACTTGATGAAGAATCTTTTGCTATGAGCAGGTTACGTCATAATTGTGAACTATGAATAATAATAAACCTTTTTCTAAAGTATCTGGTGCTGGTTGCTGTTAGAGATGGGGTACTGAATTAGGACATAAATTTCATTTGCAAGAATAGTTCCTACTTCTACTATGTCCTGGAAGTACATGTAATTTTCAAAGTAGATATGACTGAAAATATACATATATAACTTGTTCTAGGCTGTTCAAAAATGTCATTCGTATTTGGAAAGAAAACACACCTTGTTAACTTCAACTTTTATGAAAGGTGGATTTCTAATCTTAGCTCTCCCTCTGCCTTGAAGAAGGGTGCTTGTACCTGAAAGCTTGCAAAGAACAATTTTTCCAACTATTTAGTTGGTCTAATAAAAGATATCACATTTACCCAAAGAACTTGCCTGCCTGTAATCTTAGCCATGCACCCATCATTGATTACAAATATGAGACGCACATTTTTGGTTTGTGGGGGAGATGAAAATCTTGATATGGAGCCACACAAACTCACTTGTACATAGAAACCCAGGAGTTTTCACAGACCAATATTGCTCTGGATCTGTTTCTATGCCAAAAAATTGGAACATCTCCTCAGTTTCAGGCAGAGTGCTCAGACACCCTTGCCTGGAGAAAGGGTGATTTCGGGCATGGATTTCTGATCTTGATAAATTCCCTTTCCCAGAGGACTATATAGTAAGCCCAAGTCTCTTTACTTGAGCTCCCTTTTTCAGAGGGGTTATAAAATAAGAACACCCCTGATAACTAACTAGCTAACTAAAGGTAATCTCTTTTTCACAGATAGGTATAGAGGCTAGAGACAGACATTCAAAAAGCCAGAATTAATTCAGCCTTTGCAGGTTAGTCTAACCTGGAAACATGAACCAATTTGGAGGTGGATAGACATCCCCTTTTAATTCCCAACATGCAGGCCCATGTCTGCAGTGGCTCAAGCTAGAAGCCGAGGGGTGCTAGAGCATCCCTCTCTTCCTTTCCATAGCACTGAGCGGGGGTGGGGGGGGCATGGCCTGGCAGGATGCTTTAATTAGTAATTCAGGGAATTGATAACAGTGTTTATCACCCCATTAAGAAAACAATAGAGGGACAGCACCAGCTAACTGTTGATTCTGCCTTTTTCCTGTCTCCTACAGTTTAGAATATAGCCAGCTAGCTAATATGCAGAAACCTCTCAGCAAGGCAGAGGGGAGGGGGGAATTCCTGCTTAGCAGGGAGTGGGGTGGGGGGGGGGCAGCCTGCAAGTCTCTGCCAGAGCTGCAGCTAGGGAGCAGAGGGGCAGCAACCCTGCTGTGGAATAGAGAGCTACACCTAGCACAGATAGCATGACGGGATGCTTGGGGTATCTGGTTTAACTTAAACCAGCAAGGGGTCTGGGACAGATATTGCATAAACTGGTTTGAGACAAATCAGTTAAGTCTGATACTACATTCAATCACGTTTATCTCAAACTGGTTTCAGGCATTCTCAGACTGGTTTATGTGCACTGAACATCTGTTCTGTGACAGGTTTAAACCAGTTTGTGATTACTTAAACCAGTTTATGTGTAATTTCATAGATTTCATAGACATCAGGGCTGGAAGAGACCTCAGAATATCATGGAATCTAGCCCCCTGCTCCAAGGGCAGGAAGTCAGCTATGGTCAAAGCATTCCAGCAAGATAAGCGTCCAAACCTTTCTTAAAAGAGTCCAGAATAGGTGCTTGCACCACCAGTGGAGGGAGTCTATTCTAGGCCTTGGGGACTCAGACAGTAATGAAGTTTTTCCTTATGGCCAACTTAAAATGGTCTTGGAGGAGTTTGTGACCATTGAAACTAGTCATCCCTTGGGGAGCTCTGTTGAACAGGCATTCCCCCAGATCCTGATGCACACTCCTTATCTACTTATAGGCTATGATGCAGTACTCCAGCTGTGGCCTCACCAAGGCTGACAACAGTGGGAGGAGGATATCTTGAGATTTACTTGAGAAGCATCTATGGATACAATCCAGAGTTTTGTTTGCTTTACCAGCTGCAACATCACATTGATGGCTCATGTTCATCTTGTGATCAATTATGACCCCCAAGTCTCTTTCAGCCATGGTGTTAGTGGACATGATAATTTCTGTCTCTTTTGGACATGGCAATGTCTGTCCCTAGCCAGAAAGGTAAGTTTTACTCTCCTTGTTTTACAGATCAGGAAACTGAGGTTATATTGAGGTCCTGAAACCTTACTTTACCTTAGCTTAACAATCACTATATGAGTAGTCCTGCTGAAGACAACTTGACTAACAGTTTGCTTAAAGTTTACCTTATGCATAAATCTCTGCCTAAATCAGTCAACAGCTCAAACTGTTGAATAGGTTATTAGGAAGAAACTTAGCTTGAAAACTAAATAGCAAATGTTTCTGTAAATTAAACCAAATTAAATCATCTTTTTTATTAGTGTCTGAAAGAAAAGAAATTGCCACTTTTAGTGTATTAGATACTACACCCCTGCCTGCTATTTTCATATTTACTCTTAATTAAAAATCTTCTTTATTTATTGATAAGCATTTTTAGTGATTAGACACTTTTTTTCTTCACTTTTCAAATTGAGCCTCTAAGCACAGTAGCTGAAACCTGACAATCATTGATGGTTAACTTCAGACAAGGCAGCTGGTCTATAGTTTCTAAGTGAATGTGTTTGGGTATGATGAGCTTATTTCAAAGGAAAGCCTAGAGCTTTGGTTTCACTGGAAACCAAACTGTGGAAGTCTGTGAAGTTGCTGCATCTAAGAAAATCTAATTTTTGATGAATAAAGCTCCTAGTTACTGTGCTTTTTTCCTTAATATTTCAAAACACATCTTAAAAGACTGCTACTCTATTTTGCTCACTATAGAAGCCTAAAAGATTGTTAGAAACAATTCTCATGGAGAACAGTATCCAATACACTGTACTGTTTTAGCGAGGAAAAGTTAAAATCAACATTTTTAGTACAGAGTAAAGTTTGGAATTTAAAAAGGGATTAACTAATAACAGAAAAAGTGCACATCATAATTATTTTCTTTATGTTATATCACTGAATGTCAAAATTTAATGTAAGCAATACATATTTAAGTTATATATTAAAGCTGTTTAAGTCAGCAACCTGGGGAATGTGGGAAAGTATTCAAGAAAAAAAAACGGTAGAAGTTTTAGTCCCACTGAAAACAACAGGAAATGTGGTTATCCACCATTAGCCTGGGTTAAGGTTTCTTTTAATATATACTATATTACATTATAAGTTGTAGGATAAAGTGCTTACTCAAGCTTTGTTTGACTACAGATATCTCAAGAGTCAGAAGCATGTAATTATATATCTGTAAGTAATTTAAATTCTATTTATTTATACCTTACATGTTTTATTGAATTTAATTGTAACCCTGTTTCTCATATCTCTTTGAATTAATAAGCATTTTAAAGTATTTAAAATATAGTATTTATAAGACTTGTTGTTATTTTGATGGAAAATAGTATGTAGTTAAAAACTGATTAGCTGTGTTCTCAAACATCACCTGGCTTCCTAACTAATTAAAGAACTTGGTCCTGACCTGTTTTTCAGCTGCTAAGAACAGCAGGGTGACTGCAGAACAAAAAATAATGAACTTCAAACCACTGCACCTGATCAGTATGGGCTGCTAAAGTCATATTTTAAGACATAATTTATTTTACGTCTATGCTTTTTCATGTTTCCTGTGAAAGAATATTTTCAACAATAAAATAAACATTTGGGTTAAATCTGGTTTTTTTCCCCCATAACTTCCAAGTCTCTTTTACTGCAGATGTGCAGCTAATATGTCACTAATTTTCCAGTAGCAGAGAAGAGAAGGAAAAGGAATTTTCCCTGATTTAAAGAGGGAAAATGTAGTTGAACAAAATGTTTATTAATATGGCGTGGGGAGACTATGGGCTGGCATATTCTTAAGGAGAATAGGCTTTTACAGTCTTTGCTAATATACACCCACTGAACTCTGTCATTTTTTTTTTCTACAAACTCCTATTAATCGAATAGCGTTTGATTATGTTTTCTTTTATGACTCACAAAATAAGAAGTAACTTCATTAGCGTCAGACTGGCACCAAGTAAAAAGTGAATCTGACCTATAAGGTCTGTTCTATCCAAATGAGGCTATATTCCATACATTTTGTCTTATGTTGTAAACTGCAGAATACATGCAGCGTGTGAAGACAGTGGAAGAAATTTAGAGTGGTCAATTCTTCCAGTATTCTTCCAGTATTACAAGGTTGGCATGACCTGCTAGCTTTTTAGTCTGGTTCCTTGGCTGTTGTTCCATTATGTTTCCTGTTTGGGGTTAGATACATTTTCATGACAACTATTTAGATATATTTTATTCAAATGCAGATTTTTTCCTGAATTAAGTGTCTGTATACATAGTAATTAAACAGTATACTTAGTTCATTTACTAGGTACTGGTCTGCAAAATATAGCAGGTGGACCAGGTTCACCAGCATTAGGAGATATATGCCACTCTTAGTACCCATCATCTCCCTAATTTCTCTATATAGGTCTTTATTTGGTCCACATCACTGTAGTAGTATTTGAATTATGCACAATTTATCTTGACCTAACCGTCACAAATTCCATGTTAGATAAGTAATAACTTTTCTTCCCATTTTGCAGATGGAGAGTTGAAGCATGTAGAAACTGAATTGTTCGGGGTTAATGGAGGCTGTGGAAAAATTAGGTTCTGATGATCTGCAAAGGATTTTTTTTAATGCATTAAGAGTCAGGGACTGAGAGGGAATTTTGGGAGCCCAGTGCATCCTGGTAACAGCACCCCCTGCCACTCATTTTGAAAACAGGAAGTAGTGATCTGATTTGGGGGTTATTTCTGAAATATCAAAAAAAAATTTCATCAGAAAAAAATAATCTCTAGTTTAGCATTTTTTCACTTTGAAATTTAATTAAAGCCTAATACGATATGAATGACTTCATAACCTCCATGTTTAAAGCTTCATGCAAACAGGTAGTTAAACCTCAAAACAATTCTCTGTGGTATATGAGAATTATCATCTTAATTTTACAGACACAGAACAGGAAAAGAGGGATTATGTGATTCACTCAAATTCAGAAATGTGTATTATTGTGAAATGTAACTCATGTCTAATTCTAGATAACCACCACTATGAACTGTTGGTCAAACACTTGAAAAAATGAACCAGGAAAATTAGAGTGTTGTAAACTTTTTAAAAAAATAGATAACCAGTTAATAGAAAATATGAATTATGAGGAATGACTTAAATAAGTTGTATAGGTTCTCTCAATTAATTCTTCAATTCTTTGTTATCTTAACCTGATTGTCGAAAAAGGTCACATAGGTAGTGCCCTGCCATACTTCTTTTTTTCTTCTTCTTTTAAATATATTTATTAGTGGCTATTTAGTTTAGAACCAGTCACTGAACTTAGGAAACTTAGAAACAGGGCCTTTTTTAACTTTAAAAGATTTTCAGTCAGCCTGACACTTAGACTTGTTGAAAAAAATTGAGGTTTTGCACTCTTATGCAAACCGGATCAAATTGTAAATATTTGGCTTTAATACAGGAGCTCCAGTAAAGTGAGAGGAACAGTTATCATTGCCTGTTTATCTGATATTATAGTGGATCAGTGCATTCAAAATATTAAGTGAAAACCAAGACTTGATTGTGCCAATTGTTCCCTGTGCAAAGTCTCTATGGAGCCCTACTAAGCTCTGAAGTTGGAGTTGATATAGTGAAGATGAATCTAGTCCATGGTTTCCTGCAATTAGTATACCTGAGACAAAACAAACAAAACAACCCCCCCTAATTTTTAAAGATATTTCAGGAATAGTTCTTTATTTAAAAATAAAAATCATTCAAATATCCCTTTAGTTCTACTGGATTCAAGTCTTACACAATTGTCATCTCTGAAGCCTGATTAAGTAGTAGTCATGGGCTATTTTAACTTGCCTTAATGTCTCTGATTACATGGAACATATTTGTAGAGTAGCGCTTATTTCTGATTTAAAGGGTGTAATGGAACAAATAGGTATTATACAGTATTCTTCCTCAAGGTAAACTGGGATGGGTAATTTAATTTCCAAGGCGACAAATTATCTTATCATGAGAGAGCAGGCAATTTCTTCCCTGCAATAAACCAAGTAGGTACAGACAGCTCTAACTAGATGAAATCATTATCCTTTTTAAAGCAGAAGCATTGAATAAAAGTAATTTTCTCAGCCTTAGTTTCGCAGCAGAAGGTAGTTTTAGTAAATACTGTGCATTTTAGCTTAAGGTAAGATCAACATGATTAACCCTTTCAGTGAGAAAAAATAAACAGTAGTGCTAGCCAGACACTGGTGGGGCGGGGGCTGAAATGTTATTCAGAAGGAAGTGCAGAGCAAGAGAAAGAAACACTTTTTGCAAAGACATGAAAGGTTATATGTTTGCTATATACATTTTGGCATAATTATGGGGTAATGGAAAAGGGGCAAAGTAGCTTTGGGCTAGATCCGTGAAAGAACTTAGAACTAGATCTAATGTAGGTTTTACGCTTCTGGAACCTAGACTGAAATCCAGAACCCTGAATTAGATGTTTTGGTTCTTTACAGAGTGCACATGGAAAATTTGGTTCCTCAGAATAGTAAATCCCCATGCTCAGCAAAAGCTACTTAGAGTTAACAAGTAGCACAAGGAAGGACCAAACCCCCCTGACCCTTTCCAGAATTAAAGCATCTGACTCAGGGCTCAAGAAGGTCCTTTTGTTTATTTAGGATCTACTAACCATCTGTCAATAAGGTTACTAATGAAGTTGCTACTCTTCTTGGTTTGTAATATGCATAACTCCTTAGATTTATGAAACCCCACACCTTCCAGAGAATTGAAGGTCATTAGATCATCTACTCTGATTTCTTGTGTATCATTGGTCATTACATTTTCATCCTGCTACCCCTATGCTGGGTCAGATTGCATAGGCTAGATAAAGCTCTTCAGTCATCGGGAGACTAAGCTATGCAACAGGAGAAACTGAGATACCAGCAGTGTTCGAAAAGGCAAGACTAACTATGTCAGATATGCACAGATGATCCACTTCAAACTGCATAAGAAAATGAACTCCCTACCCCAAGATTCTACCCAGCTGCCTTGGGAATAAATTTCATATAACCCATAAATCAGGTGGGCACTGAGTATGCACATTGGGCATAGCAGCTGAACATATGAGAAAGACAGAGGATTATCTGCACTGCCACAGACAAGTGGCTCACCCCATCTGCATTCTTTGTCTGTGGTCATTGAGAGTGGGTCCATGAGGGGCGTGATGGAGCAATCTCATTGCGCACCTTTCACTGTGCTGCGCACGTGCAGGGAGTTCTGAGCTCACTGCCTGTTCCTGCCTGAGATCTGCATTTACAGTGAGCACTATGCACTCACCAACTGAAAAAACACAGCCTTTGGCCAGAGTCACTGCTTTTGCTTGGCTCCAGAGCTGAGGCGGTGAATACCACTGCATTGCCTTCTCTCTTTTGCCCTACTGCTGAATTCAGCAGCAGGCAGGAGGTGTGAGGTGAGGCAGGGAGGGACACAACAGCAGCAGTGGTTGACCCCTGGGCTCTAGAGCCACAGAAGACCTTGTGCTGATTAGCTGGTGAGCTCACAGCGTTCACTGCTCATACAGTACTTGGTAGGGGATTACTATATGCCCCCTTCTCCACCCTTGGATCAGCTGGCAGTGATTGTCCCAATGTTGCATAAGAAGGTTAAAAACAAAAGCAAACAATGCATCTGGTTAATTGTCCATTGGTAAAAAAACCTAAAAAAACCTTCTTCCATAATTCTTGCCAGCGACTGGCTGAAACAGACCAAGTTTGAGACAGAAGAAAGACAATGTGGAGTTGTACAACAGAGGTCCAATTAAGAACGATAAGAACAATACAGAAAAGTGAACCCTATTGTGCAAAACCAGAAGAGATGGGAAAACGTTCTATGTTCTGAAAGTAACAGAGACCCAGCTACCTGCTATTTATGTTAAGCACTCTCCTTAGCTTTCATACCTCATTTTCCCAATAGTTTCTTAATGCTTTGGATTCTTCCCATGACCATAAATTTAAAAAAAAGCCACTCTCATTACTGCTTGTTGAACACTAAACTGTTGTGCTTATTGTTCTATGATTTTACAGGCTGTACACAACTTTTAATGTTAAAATAATAGGCCATAGAAAACTGGCATGTAGCCATCCTGAATTAGACAGAAAGTAACTTAATATGTCTCCACTTCCATTTTACTCTGTGTCTTCCCCAGGTTTTATTATCTTACGTATAGCTTTTTGTACTTTGACCTTGGCTGTGAGCTACTGCAGACCCATGGTCGCCATACCCTAAAAGCTTTCCTGGTTCCATTTAATACATATGCTTTTCCTGAAAGCACTTTGGGATATCCTGGTCTTGAAAAGCTATATAAAGCCACATTCTGTTCTCACTTTTTTCCTGTTTCTACCTTGAACCATTCCCAAAAGAACTTTCTTTCGACATTTCCAAGTGTCCTTAGTTGTTTTGGATTTCACAGTTCAAAATAAAAAATGACAAATAATTTCTGAGGCTTGCAAAATTAAGTGAACAGGATCCTTAAAGGGGAAAGGATGAAATTCATGTTAATTTTGTTTTCTCTGCTATTACCTTTATAGAAAATTTCCTTCTTTTCTTCCTTTTTAGCAACTGTGCTTAACATTAAGCTATTATGTTATCATTACCTATTCCTTCCTTCCTTTCTTCCTTCACTGGAAAAGAAAGTAAACTATTTGGTACAAGGCAATTTCTCCCATACAGTCCCAACACATGATACTTTAATCTAAAAATCCTTACATAAGAGGCAGGGTTTTTTTACTGTGATAGGTGAGAAAAATATGCTGTGAAGGGATTATGAGAAGATAGGGAATACCAACAAAATTACATTTCTACCTACTATTTCTGGCAAAATCAAGTTCAACAATATCCTTGCTTAGGGCTGTATTACTTTCCCCCCTCAGAACTCTATTACTTGCCTAGATGTGTATTAGCTTTGAAGGGCAGAGAGTTGCATAAAGTAAAGGGTTCTTTATAGCTGTTAGTTCTTTTTTTTATTTCTGAACCTAAAAAATGCATTCTTGCAGTCTCATGATAGGTTTGTTTAAGAAAGATGACAACTTGTTTTGGGGTAGTTATTTACATAAAAAGGCACAAAAAATGTATGTTACAAAGCCAAATTTGGGATACATTTTCTGTCTTTTGTGTGCTGCTGAACAGAAGCTCATGGCAGTGATTGATGCAACATTCTGAAATGTTTGCATAATTCATTTTATGCAATTTATTTTATATTTTTAACATTATAAGTGTGCTTATCAAAATTGCTGGTACCTGTATGAGACTAAAACAAAAATCCATCGACAACCTGACATAATGTCAATTAAAGGATTCAACTACTCATTCCAAAAGAAAATTACCTGTATTTTAATATAAAAAATATCTTTGTTCTTTATACTAAAGCTGACATTAAAAAAAATACTCTTACATTATTACCTGGCAATAGCTGAAGTTCTAATCATATACTATTTTAATTGTAGGGCAATGCTACAATATCCAATTGCAGTATTGCTAAACGCTGATATTTTAGTGGAGATCACTTAGTCTGTATAATTAATAAATATATTAAATTAACAACATCTTTACATCTTTTGAATGTTAGTATTATTATAAGTGGTATGTTAGCATTGGTATTACTGAAATTGTGTATGCACAGATATTACATTTTGATTAACCTAACCAAGGTTAAGTCAATCTAAATGCTTTTTTGTGCAGGTGTTTGGAGGGTTTAATTAGGCGAAAAACTGGCACACCTGATCCAGTTAGTTCACCGAAGAAAGTGGTGCACTAACTTAGATCAAGAAAGGGTTAAACTAATGTAGGAAAGATTAACATGTAAAACGCCTGCCTGTGCATTCAAACAAGATTATTAAAGTTGCAAAGGCAGGCACTCAAAAGTTAGAAAGTGCCATTTTATGTCACTTTTTAATTTTGTCCCCTAGTGCTTATGCTTTATGATCAATCTCTCATTATGTGATCACACACTATTTATTTCTACAAGACCTGTGCCTCATTCTATATATTGAATGAAAAAGATCATTGCCTGTAGGATCCCTATTCCGTTATTTGTAAAAGTTGAAAGTGGTTTGTAAATGTTGCAAAGGGTGAGGAAGAAAAAACATGGCTTTGTGGTTAAGTCAACTGAATATAGGTTAGGTTAGGTTCCCTTTTCCTCCCTCCTCCCCCAGGAACAATGTATTCATAAAAAACACAGTTTTAGGGTAGCTGAAACTTCATACAGTGGATCAGAATCTTTTAAAAGTGCTAATTTCAAAGAAAATGGAAAAAAGGAAAAAAATCTAAAGTTTTGATCTCCCATTTTGAAATGACATATTTTTTCAAGATCTATATCACTTCAATTTTTATTTTTAAAAGGACCAAAAAAATCAGAAAACAGATTTTTTTTTTTGCTTGATTAAATGAAACTTTTTGTTTGATTTGAAATTATTTTCTTGAGGCGAGAGTTGGTGGCTGCATTAGTGAAGAAACAATTCAAAATAGTAGTAGTAGTAGTAGTAAAAAATTCTGAGTCTCAACCCCAAACATTTTTCTCCCCAAGCCTGGCCACAGAGCCAAAAACCCCCCCAACAAAACTATTATTTGTACAGCTGTTGTGTTGTCAAGAACAGCAGGAGAATTGGATTTTATCCCTGACTCACACAGAGTTCCTGTGTGATGCTAAGTCAGTCACTTAAACCAAACTTTTCACAGTAGGTTGCTAATTGGGTATTCCTCATCTTCTGGGTGCCTAATTTGAGACTCTTGGATCTGCTTGGCAGACGCACTGAGCACTCGCAGCTGCAACTGAAGTCGCTGGGAGTTGTGCTTTGAACATATTAAACATTATGTAGAACTTATCTGAAATATCTGGCCCTAGCTGCCTCAACTCAGGCACCAATTGTAAATCTCTGTGCCTCAGTTCTCCATTGATATACTACGTATAATAATAACAGATGATCAACTTTTCTGATGGGAAAGTTTTATGAATATGCAATTTCTAATTCTTCATACTTCTCTCTTTCATCCCTTTTTGGTAAGAATGACCTTTGTTCCTCCTTATACCTAATCAGCCCTCACTTGATTGGCTGCCATCTAAAAGTATAAAAATACCATAATTCACATAAATATAAAAATGATAAAACTAGACTCAGATTATCTTTAACTATCCATAAAGAATGTACATGATATGCCACATCTAAACATTGTTTCCAATTAGCTGTAAACAGAGATTACACCTATATCAGCAGCCATAATTCTGATTTAGTCATAATTCTAAATAGAGCATGGGGTCACCCACTGAACAACAAGTAGGAAAAATATTGAATAACCTTTTCCGTTCTGTGCACTGAATGAGGCAGGGGTACTGTGAAGGGAAAAAATAATATGTGGTCATTTAAATGAAGGTTATACTTAAATACATATGAACAAAAGAGTAGATTAAGGTTACTCTATTTTTCTAACTTTTGAATTGATTGACTTTGCAACCTTAATAAGACTGTTTTTATGTAATTTCTGTGTGATTTATATTTAAAATAAACACTCAAAGTTGTCTGTATATGCACTTTTTGTGAGTCTACAAAGAAGTCCTTCTAGATAATGATGTGACTGTAATAGTTAAGATTCATAGTTATTATTTACTCAATGAAGTATCAATGAATTCTTAACTAAGATCATTAAGGAGGGGGCCAGGAGGGTCCATATAGCCAAAAGGTTGATATTCATAGCCAATCAAACTGTGATTACTTTGAGGACTTTGGGGTTATATCCATCTGCTTTACCCAGTTTTTTAATATATTTTCCCTGTTAGCTGTGCAATTTATGAATTCTTTCTGAATGACCTATTTGTGGCCTTTTTTAATTTGTATTACTCCATTGATGAGGCTTCACTAATGGCACTTGGAGAGTTCAAATTATAGTGAGTCATTTTCTGATCACATTTCTGAACAAAATGTAATTACTGTAGATGTATCCCTATGTAACTAAGGGCAGATTCTAGCCTAGTGCATCCATTACATAACCATATAATGGATATGAATAATTGGTGTCACCTACCTGATTATAAGCTGCAAAAAGGCAGGAGAGAGGGAGGAGGAAGAAGGTGGTAGTTCCATATTGGCTTGATATATTGAACATTCAGGAAAAGAAGCCAGCTGTAGAATCCTAACTACTGTCTAAAATAATGTTTTACAGAGACACAATGTGAGTGCATGTGTATGAGAGACAGAGACAGAGAGAAGAACGAATGTACTATTTTTTGGCAACAATACAATGATAATTGAAGCTGCAAAAGTAGTTTGGCAGCTAGAATTTATTTTGAGCATACTAAGCCTTCAGGATCCCACCAGTTCACAGTAAATGACATCAGTGATAAAAAAGAGGCAAGATTGCCCTGAGGAGTAAGAGGACATGAAACACATACTCACTTGAGATGTACAGGTAGTGACATACCGGCTACCCACTCAACGTATTAAAAACGATTCCTTTCTAGTAAGTTATCATAACCACCAGTGACACCAGAACTACTCACAGGTGTAGTAGTTATGTGGCTGGATAAAGAGTGCCCATGGGTTGTAATTAAAAAAAAACAAACCAAAAAACAGGAGATGCAACAATGAAACAAAGGAAAACTCCTTAGAAAAGTAATAAAACAGTTTATTGATAGGACACTGAAATACACAATTCTACTCCTATTGAGAATCTGCCCTCACAAAGCCTGAAACGTTGAACAGAGCAGACCTGATTCCCCCACACATTAGCAGAAATCATGAAGAACTCCACTGAAATCATTATAAATGTATCAAGACAAAGAAAAGGAGGATTGGGACCAGTATATTTAAAGAAATATAAAATGTATCTCAGTATAATTGATCAGTAATTATTATAGCCATATGATATACCACATGATTTCTTAGGTTAGACAACTGCATCCACTTAATTATTTAAGTAAAGTTGGACTGAAGTCCATGGAAGATTCCATGGCTTTCTGAAAAACAGGCCATGATTACTTAGGTACAAAAGTAAAGATATGGTTGCCTAACTTGTTTGGCAGCTCCGGCCTAAATTACTTCAACATATAAATAAATAAACAGGCAATGAATGGGCAGAAGGGCAGCTGGGGATATTTTCTAGGTGGGAAAAAAGAATAAAAAAAAAATGCCCTAGTTTATGTATAAAAGAGGAAAAATAGGCCATGTGCCAATCATCACTCTTGCTTACATATTTTATTCTTCCTTCCCATCCTTTACCTACTTTCTCTTTTTAAATTGTAAAAATTTAGGACAGCAACTTTATCTTCCTATATTTGTACTGAGACTCAGACAATTTGGGTGCTGGTGTAATAAACCAAGTGGAAACAATAAGTTAAAGTACAGTTAGGATTGCTTCCCATTCCTAAGATTAATAGGATGGTCATGGTTATTAGGGGCTAGTCATTGTCATGAAAGTTTGAGCCCCCAGGGAAATAAATGACTCCCAAGTGTATTTTTGGCATCACAACACATAAGTGTTCATCTCAGCATAAGATAAGTTTGTGCATATTTTGTGATTTGAAGACACAATGCCATCAACCAGTGAAGCAGTATTGTGACATCAGTGTACAACAGCAAAAATTATTACTCTTTTTTTTTTTAAACTGTATTTATCCACAAAGACAAATGTCAAGAAGTAAAAATCTTGATATATCTACCCTGATATTCAGGCATTAATCTCTTCTTTTAATTAAAAAATACATTATATTGAGCCAGAAACTCCTAATTTCCACTGAGAACTTTGAACCTATCTTCTTATCTATGAATACATAATTCCACCTCTTCCCTTGTCTATACATGCAGATAAAGGTGCAATTGCACCTCCTGCCATACCACACATGCATGGCAGGACACACAATTATGGGATCATCTATTAGATCCAATTGTGCCTTTTTGCTAGTGCAGGTGGAGCCCAATTTTGAGGTCCCCTTGCTTCAACAGCAAGCAGGTTTCCAAATTTAATGTTTGAGCATCCCCCACCTGATGGGGCTTTTGGTCCTGGCTGTAGCACTTGGGCAGCTGGGACAAAGAATCCTGCATCTGATGGGGCTCTCGTGCAGTGCAGCTAGAACTGAGATCCCTGTCAAGTGCAGGACTCTTGATCCTGGCTGTACATTTGGGCCAATGCTTTTTAAACACCCCTAGACTTAGGGGATGGATTGCAGTTGCTGCAATTGGTGGGGCATGGGGAGTTCATACACCCCTAAGCCTTGGGGATTGTGGCTGCTATGATCCCCTTGGCTAGGGACAGAAGTTACATATAAACCAGTTTAAGTGATAAGAAACTGGTTTAAACTTGTAACAGAACATAGGTTCAGTGCACATAAACTAGTTTCAAAATGGCTGAAACCAATTTGAGATAAACCTGGCTGAATGTAGTATCAGACTTAAATGATTGAGCTCAAACTGATTTATGGAATTTCTGTCCCAGATCTCTTCCTGGTTTAAGTTAAACCAGGGTCCTCCAGCATCCCATCATTCTCTTCAGCCCTGGGTGGGATTGTGCTCTCTGGAGCTCAATGGACCAGGGCTGGCCCCACCCCCCTGTTCCCTAGCCAGAACAAGGGCAAGCAGGGGCAGTTGCATGGCCAGATGCCAGCTCCCTTAAAGTGAAGGGGGCAGGGAAGAGTTTTATTCCCCTGCTTCCTCCCCTTTCCCACCAGCACAGACCCCCACAGGGTCTGACAGGCAGGGGCACAGCAGCCCCGGCCCAGCATTTGTCTGCTTGATGCTCTGGTGTCAGAGGCATTACTAGCCCCAGCAGTAGCCTCAAATGAACTGGAGAGGGAGGAGGTTTAATCCCCCTCTCCCTGTCCCACCAACACCGACCCAAGCTGGGGTCTGCCTGGTGCTCCCCATTCACTGCTGCTGTGGTGGGAGCAGGGGCATGGCCAGAGGCCAGCTGGCATGGCCCCCTGAGGCAGAGGGGTCATGGAGGGGGTTTTCTTCCCCCTCTGCCCCTGGAGGACTGCAGCTAGGGTCTGCCAGCCCCGGTCACCGTTGAATAGTCTCTGCATGGGGTGAGTGGTGGAATAGGCATGAGCACCAGGTGGACTCTGGCTCAGGTCCATGCTGGTGGGACAAGAAGGAGGGAATTAAATCTCCTACCTGGCCAATCACTTGAAGCTACTGCTGGAGCTGGCCATGGCCTGGCCCCTCCCTCCTCCCCGCACAGCTTCCCTACACTTGAAGGCAACTCTAGTCCACCCCAGCTTCTGGCCTGAGCCACTGCAGGCATGTACCTGCATTTCCTGAATGTCTATTCACTTGCAAATTGGTTCAATCTAGGCAGGTTATACTAACCTGAAAAGATTGATTCAATTCAGGCCCTGGCTTTTTGAGAGTCTGGGCCTAGCCCTGAAGTCTAACTTATACCTGGTTGGAGCTTTTCATGGTGTGATAGCTACTTTGCACATGTAGCTGTTCTCCAGGTAATTGTGCAATATCTGTAACATGTAGAAGAGGCCTCAGTGTTCTCCACTACAAAATAAACATAATGCTGATGTGGCTAATGTGGCTGTTCTGAGAATTACCTAGCTAGTATTTATTAAATGTTTTGAAGAAATACAGTTGGTATCATTTATTTTACAAATGTGGAATTTTTAAAATAAAGATTTATTTTACATTTTCAATTCTAAAATGTAAGCGTGAGCTGAGAATAATGTGTATACATTTGTTTTATTCAGATAATAAGCAATGGTAATTCTAACTAATTTATTTTGTAGATTTGCTTTGGGTGTACTCTGGATGAATATATTGGCAGTGAATCAGTCACAAAAATTAAACTTGGAGAAAAAAGCTCTTGATTTAGCACTTTATTTGAAAGGATGGTCTTATATAAAGTAAAATTAGTTTATATTATACTTGTATCTAGACGCTCTGAGATTGGATGCTGATTGTACTAGGCTCTGTTAATTGACAGAAGAAAAGACAAACTCTTCTCTGAACAATTTACAATCTAATATAAATGATATGGGAAAGGAAATCTTGTTATCCTTATTTTTGAAAAGGAAATGGAGATGTACAGGTAAGCTACTTGTCCAAAATCACACTGAAAGTCTTTTTTTGAGCAAGAATTTCTCCAGGTATAGTGCCTTACCCACAAAGCTTTGCTCTTAATGCCTTTTAATCTTCCCAGACATTATTTACAATTCCCGTAAAGTACTGTTTCTTCCATTCATCAATGACATTTTTTTTTTGTTTTATATTAGAAATAACCCTCTTTGTTTAATATTAGAGATTATTATCCTGGTACTTCAATCATCCTTAATTCCAATGAAATAGCCTTAAGAGCATCTCCTAATTTTTATTCTCACTTTGTTTCTCCCTTTCACAATACTGTTGTGAATACGGCTGCAGTAAAGTTTTTATCTTAAAGTCACTTGATTATCAGTTGACTCAATGGAGTTAAAACCTTTGTAAAAGTGTTATCCTAAACTATAAATCTTGTTAGTTTACCCTTTGAATCAGAACATTGTAAACTACAAAAGTTTATAGCCACAAATAACCATTTGGAGAGTGTACTAATTTACCTGTATAAATTTGTTGTTTTTTTCTCACTTGCTGAATGACTGCCAGCTATAAAAAACTTTAGTGAAGATAAGTCCATGTTGCTTAACTTTTGCAAAAAGTATTACTGTTTCTCTGATACCCCAACTATAGCTTCAGGGTTTATATTTTCCAAGCAGTGAATAGTTAGGATGAGCTATTCCCTTGGATAATAATGTTAATGAAGCTAGAAAATTAAAAAGAATCTAAGAATCATTATCAAACCAATGAGCTGATGAGATCTGAGTGTCCCTCATCTTGGTCACCCTCCTCATTCCTTCTCTCTAGGGTCACGGGTTATGAAAGAAATAATGGTGATTTTTGATTAATGACAAGTTTAGTATTATGACATTTTTTTTCTATTCCTAGTCCTGCCATAGACTTGGTATACTTTGGGAAATTGCTTACCTTATAGCCTGATTTTTATAAATGTTTGCATACATTTCTTTCTATACTTCCATGCCTAATTTGTGAAAGTAGACACAATGACAGTGAATTACACAGAAATGAGGTTTTTGCAAGTATAAATCACTACCTTTGTATCTAATTGGCCAAGAGAAACACACAATTGTTATAATTATATCCACAAATTACGTGAATAAATGAATATGCATGTTTGTGAAATTCAAATTCTTGTTGACGGTATTTACTATATGATTTTAAACCAGGAATACTTAATAGTGCTTTACCCACATGTTATGAGAATTATAAAAGAAGTTGCACAGAAGTGCAAGCAATTATTTATAATTGGTATAACAATTAGCCCTTTTCAGTTGATCTTCTGCATTAAAGACTTGGGGTGATTCTGTAGACATGTTTATTGAGGTCTGACTTACACTTGCCAAAATAAAGAAGGATCTTTGATTATGAGTCAAAGTACAAATGTAATACTTTGCCCTAAAGAATGGGGAATGACTGTCTAGTTCTTTGAAGATTTAAAGGTGTACAAAATGTTATGTGCCATGGGATTTAGTAATTTGTGCTTCAGGGGACATCACAGGGAAACCCAAAATTTAGCATTTCCCCCAAAGACCTGGAAAACTGCAGTTTTCCTGGAAGTGGCCTGAAACCATGAAGGAAAGGGAGGGCAGGGGAAAAAAAGAACTTACCTGAAGCGTGAAGAAGAAAGGTAGCCGGGGCAGCCCCTGCTGTGGTTCAGGCAATCAGGTTGTTTGATTCCTCATTTTGGTGAGGAATTTAAAACTCCTGCCCAGTGCAGAGCAGGTTAGTACCCCCTGCTCGATGGGTTGCAGGTATAGCACAAGTGATTCCCACTGCCTGGCATGACTCTTCACAGTTTTAGTGCTGCATGGGAGAGGAGGGGGGTTTCTTCCTCTGTGCAGTAGGGCTGTGCAGGGCTTGGGAGACCCATGCTAGGTCGGGGGGAAGCTCCTGCTCTGGGGGCACCTTGTATCCCATGCCCAACCATGGGGACAGGCACCCAGCACAGGTCTCCCAATCCCCACTATCCCCCACTGCACAGAGAAGAGGAAGGGGAATTGGTT
>NW_017728912.1:1297146-1312570 GCF_001723895.1 Crocodylus porosus | reverse complement strand
TTTTTTTTTTTTTCCGATATCCAAGATGAAAAACTAGAATATGAAGAAAAATATAGTCACTATTTGGATGCCTGTAAGGCCTGCATCTAAACATTTAATAATTCAGCAGACAAGAACATAATCTATGAAAGTAATGTGTTTGTTTTTTTTAACAAGTATAGACCCCTTAGGCACTCAGTGTATAGGCTATTCCGCGTGACAGAGTGACAACTAGGGACAAGAAGAAAGCAAGAGCATGGTATCAGAAAGAGTTCTTTACACTAGGTTTCCAGATGGCTGAAAAAAACTGGACACTGTGCAAAAGATCTGTGATTCAGAACAGAAATGAAAACAGGAAAACTTTGTGTAGCAAACAATAAAGGGAATGCCAAAAAGTAACACCAAAAAAAATCTCAAATGGAGAACTGTGTAGCCAAAGGGGATATGAATCCAGGAGATTTAAAACTTACATATATTTTTCATGTTATATATTCTAAATGGATGTGTTTGAAACAATACCACTATAATGTCACTTCTTTTTCTGGCTACTAGGAGTAGCACAATACCTTTGTGGCTATAATTTGATCCAGAATGACCTGTGAGCCAGCTTTTTCCCTCCAGGTCATTCTTCTATGTATGTAATCTGTGAGATGAAATATGTTCCAATATGTTTTCAATGAACAATGTCATATAACAGGCAGATTTGGATAATTGTCTAAGGAGAAAGAATATAAAAAAGTCAAACAAAATGGTTTCTTTTAGTAGCCTGGGATGGTAGCTATTGACAAGTAGTTCTTTCCTATTAGTTGCTTAATTACTAGAGCTGGAAGGCCTAGTACCAGCTATTATGTATCTAGACAATGAACAGCATAGGAGATCTGGAGGTAGTGGTTGCATGTTCTGAATTCTGGAACTTAAATCCAAATATATACATAGCTGCAGTTTTGAAAGTGGTCTAATTCATTTAAAAGATTGGTTATTAGTGTTCTTCATTCCAGCTGAGCACAAATAGACAAGATGAATGCAATTAAACTAGGAACTTTTTGTTAGTCTAGTAAAAGATATCACATCTAGCTAAAGAACCTTGCCTGCCTATTAACCTAGGAAATAACAGCTGTGGGTAGAAAAATAAATTTATCCCCTCCAGAAGTCACACTCCTCATTTCCACCCAAAAGCCAGTGCAGAACAACCAAAACTCTGTAAATAAGGAAATATCTCTTCTATGTATTAACTATGTATTAATTAATATTATAGAAGTCAACCTCAGCAGGTGGATCTGATTCAATTAAAAAAAAACATTTTACATCAATTAATTTCTGCAAGAAAGTAATTTTAAAAAATGTAATTACCTGAAATAATATAGAGTATTATAAAAAAAAGTGCTGGAAACACCTTAGCACAATGGAGCTTCAGTCATAAATAGTCCATAAATAAGGCTTATATAAAAATAATAATAGTATCAGAAAAAATGCCATGCTTTCAACACCTTAGGATGACCTCTCTGGCTATATCTAGCCATTTAATATTTTAGTCATTAAATGAAGCTCAGAATTTCAAAATGTGTAACACTGGAAAAAATACAGTTATAGTTTACATCTTATCACTTCTCATCTTGAAGATTTACATTTACTTTGAGCTTTGGGTCCACATTAGTTCTTATTTTATAAAAACAGCTCTAGAGTAATGTCAAATAATTGCATACAAAAAGAGTTTAAAAGTATTATGCATTTAGTTAGGTATGTGTATCACAGTAAATCAATAGTCCAACATGTAACAGAGATTCATTTGATAATACAAACTCCTGTATCTACTATAGAACTGTTCAAGATGTATTATATATGTTTTATTAAAAGTCACAGGTGCACCAGTAGACATAGTCTTGAAGCAATCCCCAAGATTTAAATACAAGAAATTTTTAGCAATGAAAGGGAATTTAGATTTTGTAAATTGCCCCCATGTTTGAATGCAGATAAATGAAAGCCATGGTTCTTAATGTCTATAAACCATACATGGTGTAAAATGTATAAGCGGATCCAAATTTGGTAGCTTGAGAAAATCTCTACCACAGATGCAAAAGTCCTATGTTCATATTATTCCATGCACTGATGCAATTAAGATGAAATGTACTAAAAATAAAGATTACAAATATGTTTCATGTGCATATGACACTTCTAAAAGGACTTTAATAAGAAGGTTTAAGTATCAGACACTGCTAACACATCTTGTCTGCATTACAATAATAATTGGCTTACAAAGCAGGCAATGTTAGAACTCTTAGGAAAATCTCTTCAGACCTGCAAAGTTTTTTGCTCCTTCATTTTGCAGGTATTGTATTCACTAATACTTGCCTATCAGAAGTAGATCATCATAATTAGATTATAGTGTGTTTAATTAAAACATTAGTATTTGGAGGGGAAAAGAACATTTCCTTTGCAGGCTGTGTGACATCATCCCAGCAGGTAGTGACATTTTGAATGCTTGATAACATTTCCCATTGTAAATAGACAGAGAAGTTAGACGTTGCTGTACTGCTTTATTATTTGTAAAATGTCACTGCACCGAGGAAAATGAAAGTACTCAATTTTTTTATTGTCTCAGGGATACAGAAGGAGATTACATCAAAAGCTAGTAGTATCCTATATATTTTCTCTCATTATTTGCCAAGATTGCGCTAAAGTAATACCAATGAATTCCAACTACATGCACTGTTAATTTTTATAATAAAGAGCTATCTTACTCAAATATAAATTTCCTTACGCTTGTATTCCTTTTGACCTTATCTCAGAGAAAAGGCATCTCTTATAACCCTGCCATCTGTTTTCTGTTATGCACTTTAAGAAACATGCTACAGAACACCTATATTTTCTCCCTTGTGGTTTGATTTTTTAATATTTTTTTTTGCACCAGAGCAGAAACACTTTTCCTGACTGGAATGGGAATTTCATTTTAAACCCTCTTTTCACAACAGTCAATGTCTTATCTTTTTAGCCCTTCTTTGTCTCACATTCACTCTTCTTACAAAGGGTGTAAGAAGGGTGAAAGTGAGACTGTTTGTTTTCCCCCCCAAAAAAACAGTGGAAAAATCATGTGAAGCAACTGTATGAGGTCGCCTAGCATCCTGGTCTCTACTTCACCTACAAGAGAGGAAGTGTAGCAATTTTACTGCAGCCTGAGACCTCCGTAAAGATAGATTAGAATCACCGAATCATAGACTCATAACAAGTAGTCTTGGTAGGGACCTTCAGAGGTCATCTAGTCCAACCCCCTGCCTAAGAAAGAATCACTGCCTATTCAAACCACCCTATATAAATCCATTGTCCAATCTATTGGTAAAACTACACAGTCAGCCCTGACCACAAAATAACAACCTAATTTGCCACAGGTAAATCAGGGGAACCACAACTGCTAATGTCCTACTGCTTTGAGGTTTGTTAAAAATACGCTTGAAGAGGAGAGCCATGCTTCCTCCTATAGATAAAGGCAATCCCGCCCCCCCCCCCACCCCACACACACACACACAGTCTTTACCACTCTGACCATAGGGTAAAATCTTTTTCTGACCCCAGATATGGTGAAAGGTCTGTCCTTCAGTGGAAGCAAGACCCTCCAGCCAGGAACCTCCAGGAATAAGTCCCAGCAGAAGCATTGGCACTCCAGTCAAAATCCCCAGCCTTGGCTACAACCAACCTTCAGTGTTGCTGAGGAAGGCAAAAAAAGACAAACCCAACCAGAACCAAAAAACCCACCCATGTAGCAACAGGAGTGGGATAAAAATCCTTTCCAGCCCCAAGTAGCAACTAGCAAAGTCCAAAGGTACAAGAAATGCCCATAGTAGAACATAGGCATATCCAATAGCCATGCCTATATCATCTCTGACCAAAGCTTGTCCAATCTCATCTTGAACACCTCCAATGATGGAGATTCAGTAACTTCCTTAGGCAGTCTATTCCACTGCCTCACTGATCTAACACTAAAAAAGTTTTTCTTAATATCCAATCTAGGCTTACTTTGTTGTCATTTCAAACCATTGGTCTGTGGTCCTTCTCTCTTCAGCAAGGGAGAAAATATGTTTTTTCTCTTCTTTATGGCAGCTTTTCAATTATTTTCAGTTATTTGAAGACTGTTATCATGTCCCCACTCAAATGCCTTTTCCATAAGCTGAACTTGCCTCGCTCCTTCACCCACTCCTCATATGACTTGCCTTCTGAGCCCTTTATTACTTTTGTCAGCTGCCTCTGGACCCTCTCTAACTTCTCCATGTCCTTTTTTTTAAAAAATGGAGCCCAATATGGCACACACTCAGGCCTAACACATGCTGAGTAGAGAGGCACTATCATCTCCTGTGTCTTGCATCTAATATTTCCTATTGATGCATCCCAGTGCCACATTTGCCTTTTCTGCAATTGCATCACAATGCAGACTCATCAAATCTGTGATCCTCCCACATCCTTCTTTGTAGCGCTGCTATCCAGCCAGGTGTCACCCAATTTGTATTTGTATTCATGATTATTCTTCCTGAGGTGTCTCACCTTGCACTTACCAGCATCAAACTTCATTTCCAGCCCAGCTTTCCATTCTGTCAAAATCCTTCTGAATTGAGCTCCCATCCTACAAATATATTTGCAGTCCTTTCTAGTTTTGTGTCACCTAGAAATTTGCTCAAAAAGATTTCTATGTCAGCATCCAGATCATTACTAAATACACTGAACAGCACTGGGTTCAGGACAGACCCCTGTGGGGTTCCACCTGAATGTTTTGCCATTGTGACAAGGTTCCATTTATAATTACCTTTCACATGTAGCTATTGAGCTAAGTGTCTATTTACCTAATAGTAGTTTTGTGTAGTCCACATTTCTCAAATTTGTTTAGGAGAAGGTCACATAGGACTTTGTTTTTATTATCTACCATATAGACTTCATCCACCCAAAGTTGTTATTTTGTCAAGGCCATCAAGTTTGCTTGGCAAGATTTGGTCTTAGTAAATCTATGTTGGCTGCTTATGAACATCCTTCCCTCATCTAGATCAGCATTTCTCAACCCTTGGGTTGTGACCAAAAAGTGGGTCACAAGAACATTGGAAAGGGTCATGGGAGGTCCCAGGGAATCTCATGGTTTCCCCATGCAGGCTGCAGTGCTGGCAGCTTAATTTTTTGTAAAAGTGGACCTATAGTTTCCTTGGTCTTGGTTTTCTGGCCAACATATTTACAGGTCATTTTATTATTGTTCTTAAGCTCCCTCACCAGGTGCAGGTCATTGTTTACCTTTGCATTCCTGATTTTATCCTTGAAAATTCTTCATATTTCTTTGGTGAAATAACCTGCCCAACTTTCCATTGCCTGTATGATTTCTTTTTGAATCCTTGTGCAGATTTTATGGAAAGGTCAGGCTGTGCTCTGAGTAGTTATGCATACCAGACAGATCTGAGAGGCTCTGAATACACCTTCTTCACTAGCAGAAACTGCCAGGCACTGTAAAGCTTGGCCAATACTCTGAATCCAACTGCACTTTAAAAATTCACAGGGGGTAAGTACATCTGTCAGCTTTTTTGCTGTAACCTCCCTGAAGTACTTCCTCCTGCTGAACAGCATTGCTTCTATTTTATCTAGGCTGAGCTTCAACCAGTTGGTTTTCATCCAGATCTCAATCTCTGCCAGATATTGAGAGCAGTTGGCATCATCACTATCTAACTGCTGAAAAGAAATATGGAGCCAGATATCATCAGTATTTTAATAATAATATTTTAGCCCAGTATCATCAAGTGATCATTCCCAGTGGTTTTCCATAGATATTGAATAGAACACATTATTACTGTGGCTGCTGACAGACATGAAAAAAACAAACAAACAACAAACAGTGCTTTACCGGAAAAGGAAGCACCTTAGTTCAACCCAGCTACCCAGCATTTATATAAAGCTGGTGCTTCAGAGAGGCTTATTGGTGCTTTTATTCAATAGCTGATTCAATCAGCTATTACATAAAAGTGCCCAAAAGTCCTGAAGCTCCTGATCTATACAGAGGTTGGATGATCTGTGTCAAACTAACAAAATGCCTCTTCTGGGCATGCACTGTGGTTGATTTGGGGGTGCACCAAGCTGGAAGTAAAGCACTGGGTTTTTTTTTTACGTCTGTATGCAGTATGATCTCAGCAAGTCATTGTCTGTTGAGAGTGAGGACCAATCAGCCAATGCCTCTTTCTCATATAAAAGTTAAAATAACTCCAGGAAAATCTATTCTCTACTGCCATTTCATTATTCAATTGGATCAGTAGTACGTTACTGCAAGAATGCCAAACCTCCTGCTGTTTGCCCATGGCTAGAAACAGCCCTTCCTGAAGCTTTTATTCTGTTTCTCACTCTATGACTTCTTTCAGCCCCTTCATGTGGGAGATATCTTTTTTGCTTGTATGTGTGCCTCCATAAAGTGAATGTGACTTTTGCAGAGGTGCCACATTTTCCTCCCTCAGTTCTTCAAATATTCCACTATAGGCCCTATTAGGGTTAATATATTTCACACCTATGGGAGATTTTATTACAACACAAGGTAAAAGACCTTACAAATCATAAACACAGTATGACAACAAAACAGGTAATCTCAGCATCTTTTACCACTTCAAAGGTCCTTCTTCATTCCTGTCAATAACAGTCACTCCAGCCTTTTCTCCTTCTTTCATTTCCAACAAGAACTGCCCTATTCTCTATGTTGTTTAGTCTCTGTTCGGGAGGGAGAGAGGGGGAAACAAAGATTTAGCCTTTTTATAATGTGGACTGTTACAATTAAACAGTTAGCATACAGTTGTCTGAGGGGTTGTCCTTTTTAGCAGCTACAACTACTATGGCTTTGGATTTCAATATCAGGACTCCTTCAATAGGCATGTGAGATGTATTGATATATCATATTCTTATATATAAACCTAAGAAAGATGGAATAACTCTTACCTATACAAAAGGAGGAAAGCTGTTAGGGTGAACTGGGGAATGAATGGTCAGTGCAAAGCAAACATACTAGAGTGAAGGTTACTATAGAGAGTGCCAAGACATCTACTGAAGCCTGACGGCTCAAGCAAGAGATTTCAATGAAATCAGTGCAGGGTGCAGATATATACTAGGCAGAGGCAAGGTGTATCCTAGGCATGGGTGCAGGAAGGAATTTAGGCAAGAATCAAGACAAGGGGTAGACTAGGCAAGGTTCAGGTGGGAACTAAGTAGGAGCACACAGGTTGCCTGGCTTACAGACAGATCAGAAGATAGATCCGAGTAGTTTGTTACTCTGCTATGTGGGCAAGCCATCTTCCTAAGGGTCCTGGAGGTGACCTCCAATTGCAGCTTGGAGTTGAAACAACTGTAGTTCGGTTCTGTGGCCAAGGGGCTCATGTAGCATGCTGGGGTCCTGATGGTTGTGAGTTTGAGGTCATGTGCATTTCCCTGGGGTTTGCAGGTAGAAATGGAAAGCCTAGTGGGTTTGAGGATTTATGTCTTGTTAGAAGCTAGTGTCAAGTGGAGTGCCCTGGGTTTAGTCCTGGGGCTGGTTTTCTTCAATATCTTCATCAACAACCTGGAAGATGGCATAAAGTACACGCTCAGCAAGTTTGCAGATGACACCAAGCTGTGGGGGAGAAATAAATATGTTGGAGGGTAGGGTGAGGATTCAGAGTGACCCCGACAAATTGGAGGATTGGACAAGTGAAAAGTCCTGTGCTTAGGGCAAAACCATCCCACGTACTAGTAGATGCTGGGGGCTGACTGGCTGGGCAGCAGCTCTGAAGAAAAGGACCTGGGCTTACAGTGGACAATAAGCTGAATATGAGCAACAGCATACCCTTGTTGCCAAAAAGGCTAATGGCATACTGGGCTGCATTGGTAGGAGTGTTGCCAGCAGATCAAGGGAAGTGATTATTCCCTTCTATTTAGCACTGATAAGACCACATCTGGCGTACTGTGTTCAGTTTTGGGGCCCCACTACAGAAAGGATGTGGGTAAATTGGAGACAGTCCAGTGAAGGGCAACAAAATGATTAGGGGGCTGAGGGAAGATGACCCTTAGGAAGATGGCCTGCCCGCATAGCAGAGTAACAAACTACTCGGATCTATCTTCTGATCTGTCTGTAAGCCAGGCAACCTGTGTGCTCCTACTTAGTTCCCACCTGAACCTTGCCTAGTCTACCCCTTGTCTTGATTCTTGCCTAAATTCCTTCCTGCACCCATGCCTAGGATACACCTTGCCTCTGCCTAGTATATATCTGCACCCTGCACTGACTTATGAGAAGACACTGAGAGAACTGGACTTACTTATTTTAGAGAAGAGAGACTGAGGGAATTTAATAGCAGCCTTCAACCACCTGATGCGGGGTTCAAAAGAGGATGGAGCTAGACTGTTATCAGTGGTGACAGATGACAGAACAAGGATCAAGTCTCAAGTTGCAGCAAGGGAAGTTTAGGTTAGATATTACAAAGAATTTTCTCATTAGGATGGTACTAAGGCACTGGAACAGGTTACCCAGATTGAGTTGTGAATTCTCCATCCTTTGAGGTTTTTAAGACACAGGTAAACAAAGCCTTGGCTGGGATGATCTAGTTGTGGGTGGCCCGGCTTTGAGCAGGAGATTGGAATAGATGACCTTCTGAGGTCCCTTCCAACCCTAACTTTCTATGATTCTAGCCGGTCCCAGATACATTATAGGAGCAACACAACATGACCAGTATTTGTATTACACTTGCATTGTTTCAGGGGATGACACTCCAAACAGGTGAGATAGTAGATAACTATAGTAGATAACTAGATAACTATCTCATTATGATGGGTTTTTTTTTTCTTTCCCAGTGGCACTATTCTGAGAAGTAGCATTTGTAAGAGATTACATTAATACCCATCATACACATTTATATTTGGGAATAGTCTTTTTCTTACTTAGGCTTTCATATTTAACTCTGATTTTAATTTCTATACTAAATTTATAAACATATTCATTTAGTTTCTCTAACCTTAATTATGGATTTTACCTGTGCCTGGTAGTTATACATACATCCTAAAAATATTCTTCTTACTTAATTGTGTATTAAGACTTACTCCTACTTATACTAAGGGTCTGGTTGCACCTTGGACTTTGAGCTGCTCAAATATTGATCAGTGTTAGTGCTAGCTCAAGTTTTGATCAGTCACACCTTAAGGCTAAAAACCTTCTATGACTGTTCCCACCTGCACAGTTGTGACTTGCCACTAGGGCTAGGGAAAAATATTAAAAAAGCCTGAGCCTGAATTGATTCAATCTTTGCAGGTTAGTCGAACCTGGCTAGACTGAATCAGTTTTGTAACCAGACAGGCATCCCAGGAAAGCAGGCACATGCCTGCACCTGCTCAGGCTAGAAGCCAGGGGACGATAGAGCAACTCTCTCTTCCCTTGCACAGAGATGAGCTGAGGGGGGAATGGCCAGACACGGCAGGATGCTGTGATTATGATCCCACCCCCCTGAACAGCCCAGAAGGGAATGTTTATCACCCCTAACTAATTGTTTATCATCCCACTGAGAAAACAGAGGGTCATTACCACCTATGTGTTGATTCTGCCTTCATTCTATGTGCTGCAGCTTGGAGATAGCCAGCATGTGGTCTGCTAGCTAATGATGAGGTGTGTGTTAAGGATGGGGAATGCCTGTTTAGCAGAGAGTGGGAGGGGGGAGCATAAGCAGGGCAGATGCCTGCAGAGACTGTTGTCAGGGAGGAGAGGGGAGGGACCAGCCCTGTTGTGGGGCAGAGAGCCCTGCATAACACAGAAAGCAGGCCAGGATGCTGGGTGAGTCTGATTTATTTTATACCATCAAGGGGTCTGGGACAGACATTGAATGAGCCAAATCAGTTAATTCTGATACTACATTCAACCAGGTTAATCTGAAACCAGTTTCAGCTATTAACAGACTGGTGTATGTGCACTGAACATCTGTTCTGTTACAGGCTTAAACCAGTTTCTGATCACTTACACCAGTTTATGTGTAATGTCTGTCCCTAGCCTAGATGGCTGGCAAGAAGGAACTACAGTTGTGAATTGCCACTAAAGGGCTGGTGAGCCAGGACAGGTTTCTATCTCTGCCCTAGGTGGAAGTATGTGAAAGAAATGTGGGGTTATGTGGAGGTGGGAACATGAAACTGGGAGGCAGAGAGTTAATGGGGTGGGGTGGGAAATTAAATGTTATGTGGAAAGGAACTTGGAGTGAGAGAAAGGTTGTGAAATGAAGGAAGTCAGTCACTGAAATATAAAATAAAAAGAAGTGAAAAGAAGTAGTGAGGAAGGAAATTAAAGAAAGTTTCATGTTTTAATGAACTGTGATTTGGGATTGGTATGTGCAGAATCTAGATATGCTTCCCAGAGTGGCTGGGAGGTGGGAGCAATGAAGGAATGTGCTTTTGGGGGCGCTAGTGCCATTACTCCAGCAAGAAAGTCCCAGCTCATACGTACACATTCTGGTCCCCTCCCTTGTTCTTCCCTAAGCCCCCTTGACCCCACTCCTGGTTCCATCCATGCACTGTGACTTGGTTAGGTGGCATGTGCACCCTATTTACACAGGGTTGGGAAGATCATACCCTAGGGGCAGGAAGGGGAATTGGCATGGTGCCAGAACCATCCTCTGAGCAGTAGAGTTAAGGGAACAGAAATATTATCCATACAGAACAGGATGGGGGGGAAAGGATGTTGCATCCTGGGATACTGGAAGACTGCAACTTGGGCCATTCATCTGTTCAATACCACTCATAGGAGCAAGGGAAGAATATTCCTCAACCTGTTATACTGCATAGTTTGGAAAATTCTTAGTATGATTTGCATAATTTATCCTCCTCATATTAGAATGACTTCATCATCAATATTTAAAAGGGCACAATCATTTTCCAAAGATTTGGTTCTGAGAGTAAATGTTGCACCCACACAGTTTGAGTGGGTTGGGAGTATATTCACACATTCCTCATCATCACTCAGAGAAACAGCAGGTACTGCTTTTAAGAAAAGTCGAACTGAAGGATCAGTCTCTAAACAAGGTAGATTAATCTCTCAAAAACTCCCCACTAGAACATTTTAACATTAACTGGCAGCTTCACATGATCCAGGTAATTTATTTATGAAACTTATAGGGGTTAATCCAAAGTAAAAATAATTGTAATAAACAGAAGACCTAATGGACTAATCATGCAATTCAAGGGATTTTGTAATTTGTTTGAAATATCGGATAAAAATAGCTAAGAGGTGTGCCAGGAAGACAGCAAATAATTTGGAAACTGATGAGCATGGCCTATGTACTGAACTATGAAAAGATAAGGTAATGTCTAAAAGTATCTAGATTAATATAATAACATAGAATGTATTCTGAATGCTTTTATTTTTAAGCATTTAAAGTTGATTTTTCCCCTCTGAAACTCACTTCGTCACTGCTTGTATAGTCGCTCTGCAACCAGCCTCTCACTCAGCCCCTGAATAATACACCCTTTCTTTCCACAACTGAAAAAGAAAGGACTCCATTTTCCTATATTATCCTTTACACCCTTCATTAGATAGATTATTTCAGTCTGCTGATTATTACCAGCATGCTAGTCCCACTCATAAAGTTATAGCTGATCAAGAAAATATGAAATATTTGAAGCTAATACATTTTGTTTTGTTTTGTTCTGTTTTATTTTCAGAAAATAAAATATTTGAATGTACTCAGTTATGCTAAAATAATATTGTAACCATGCTGGTTCAGGGAATGTGTGAGAGAAGGATTTTTGTGAGTGATATCTTTTATTGGACCAGCTCTGCAGTTGCGACAAACTTAGACAAGATTTTGAATGTAATTCATATATTTTGATTCCCAGTCACCAGAAAGGCCTGCTCATGTGCAAAGCTGTGCTATCTGTCTATCTGTTTATAATATATATAGATGCAACCCCTGATTTCAAACACACCAATATAGTTAAGTGTGCATATAGAATGATGTTATATATCACTATACTAGAAATGTAACTGCAACATGAACAGGAAAGGTCTGTTACTATGTACTAAGAACGAAATGAATACATTTTTACAGAAATGTACTAAGGTTCCAAACAGATTTATCTGAAAATGTCTATTAATAATAGAAAGCCAAATAAGCTTTTGGAACTGTCTGTAGAATCTTTCTTTAACAAAAATGTGCTCCCTGTTAAATTTTATAGCATAGTCTAAAATACATACAAGACCTGTTCAAAAAGTATTGAGACCAAATACTCAATATTCAGTGTGTGGTACAAAGTACTGGGTGGGGTCATGGCTTTGTTGAACATGTCTGGACATGTTGGGACTCCTCTGGACAGGTTTGCAGCTCCTGGTGTTTCCCCAGTTTTCTGTGGCCAGCTGTTGAAGTAAGATCTTTTGTGTCTCGCGTCCCCTTTAATTATGTCCGTGTCCAGAACAATGTGTGTGCATTCAGTTTTGCATGAAAATCAGTAAAACGGAAAGGGAAATATTTGAATTGCTTAAAGTAACATTTGGTTGATAACGCTATGAGCCATGCAAGAGTTTTTGATTGGTATCATCAATTTAAAGAAAGATGATCATCAGTTGAAAGTGATGAGTCTTCTGGATGCCCTTCAACATCACAAAATGATGAAAATGTGGCAGCTGTTCACAGTTTAGTTCGAAGTGATAGGCAATTGACTGTCTGAGAAATAGCAGAAGAAGTTGGGATTTCTGTTGGTTCACGTCATTCAATTCTAACCAGCAATATGGGAATGAAACAACCAGAAAAACAACCAGAAAAATGGGTGTCCTACTCTTGGATGCTTCACCACGACAACACGCCTTCCCACTCAGCACAGCTTGTGAAGCAACTTTAGCCAAATTTTAACTAAACATTGTATCCCAGAAGTGCCATTGCCTCCATATTTACCTAATATGGCCCCATGCAATTTTTTTCTCTTCCCTCAACTAAAGAAAACCTTGAAAGGAAAAAGATTTTGTGATGTGGAAACTAAAACAAAATGCGACTGAGCAGCTTTTAGCAATTCCACAAATTGTTTATCAAAGGTGCTTCCAACAATGGCAGAAATGTTGGGAGAAGTGTGTGGCTACAGAAGGAGCATACTTCAAATGAGATTAAGCCAAAATCCCTGTAAATAGAATATTTTGTTTCATAGACTTTGTAGACATTAAAGCTGGAAGGGACCTCAGAAGATCATTGAGGCCAGCTCCCTGCCAGGGGCAGGAAGCCACCTAGGGTCAAAGGCTCCCAGCAAGATAAGCATCCAATCATTTCTTAAAAGTGTCCACAGGAGGTGCTTGCACCACCTCTGGAGCAAGTCTATTCCAGGCCTTGGGGCCTGGGGCCTCAAACAGTGAAGAAGTGTTTCCTTATGTCCAGCCTAAAATGGTCTTAGAGGAGCTTATGACAGTTGGGCCTTGTCATTCCTTGGGGTGCTCTTGTAAACAGGCATTCCCCCAGATCCTGATGCACACCCCTGATGTACTTATAGGCTGCCACTTGGTCACCCCTGAGTCTGCAGTTCTTCAGGCTGAAGAGTACCGTGGCTCTTAGCCTCTCTTCATAAGGCCTGTTCTCTTGCCCTCTGATCAGGCAAATGTCTCTTCTCTGGGCTGTCTCAAGCTTCTCCACATTCTACTTGAATTGTGGAGCCCAAAAATGGATTCAGTACTCCAGCTGTGGCCTCACCAAGGCCAAGTACAGTGGGAGGATGATGTCCTGAGATTTGCTTGGGAAGACAGAGTTTTGTTCACTTTACCCACTGTGACTTCGCATTCATGGCTCAAGTTCATCTTGTGGTCAATCATGACCCCCAAATCCCTTTCGGCCATGGTGCTAGCATCGGTCTTGATACTTTTCTAACAGCCCTTGTATATACGTGCAGACATATACACACAATCACACATATATGTGTGTTTGCGTGTGCATGTGTATATATGTGTGTGTATAAATATATCTATGCATATGCACAAGCATTCATTTTGTAGGGCTGTGCAAAGCTTCAGTAGCTGATTCAATTTGGAGGAGATTCAGCCCAACTCGGGGACTGAATCTCCAAATCCAAATCAAATTGGAAGACCAAGTAAAAGCTCCAAATTGATTTGAAGCATCTGAATCAATTTGGAAAAGCTATGGAAAATATTCAGCTGATTTAGAGATTTGGCCATAGACTAAACAGGCAGCTGACAGATGCCTCCAGCTGGTAAGTCTGTTGGGGTTGGTGGAGGGGCGAGGGAAGGAGTGTGGGGGAGGGAGGGACTGGGGCTGGGGCTGGGGCTGGAGCAAGCTGCCCAGCCGGGGAAGAGGGTGCATTACTCAGGGAGAGGGGCAGCACTGGGAGTGGGGGCTCTGCCATGCTGCCGCTTGCCCAGCTGGAGCAGGGGGACACAGCTTGCTCTGGGTGGAAGGGGGCAAGTGGCAGCAGGGTATAGGCTCTGCTCCTAGTACTGCCGTGCCTGCATCTTGCATCCCCTGCACTGGCTAGCAAGTGGCGACATGGCAGAGCCCCCGCTCTCAGTGCTGGTGTGGGTGCAGCAGCACTGGGAGCAGGGGTTATGCCCTGCTCCTGCCAGAAGCAAGCTGTACCTGCATCATGGCCCTCCTCCACACTGGCTGGGAAAGCAGCAGCAGGGCATAGCCCCCATGACTTCCCGCACTGGGGCAGAGGCAGGTACAGCTGGAGGAGCCGTGGCAGAAGACCTCATGGCTGCCCTGCCCAGCCCTATCCCCTGCCTGATCCCAGCCTCCAGCATAAAAAAATAAACAAAAAAACCCCCTGCACTCACTGGCTCTAGCAGTGGTGATTGGGGCTTGTGGCCAAGCCCCTCCAAGCAGCACAGGGCAGCGGGGATCAACCCCCTATCTTGCACCCACATGGAAGCTGCCCCATGGCACAGGTGCAGTGCGGCTTGGCAGAGCACCATGCACTGTCTGGGAACTGTACAGCTGACTGCTGGAGCCTGGCACCACTCAGCTCCAGCAGCCCCAGCTCCTAGACAGCACACAGCCCTCTGCCGAGCAGCACTGCACCTGCACAATATGACATCTGCCACATGGGTGCTAAATGTGGGGGACCATCCCTACTGCCCCTCACTGTCCCACACTGCATGGAGGGAGCTCTGCCATGAGTGCCCAGAAGCCCCTATCACCACTGCCAGAGCTGATGAGCATGCAGCTTCTTCTGTTTTTTTTTTTTTAATTGCTGGGATGCTGGGGCCAGGCAGGGCTGCCATCAGGGGCAGGGCTGGATGGTGGGGGGCAATTGGGAAGCAGGGGATGGTGGTGGGGCTCTGCTACATGGTCCCAGATTCCCTACAGCTGCTGCTACTGCTGATGAGTGCCGGGGTTTTTTTAATTCCCAGACTGCTAGGGCCAGGTGTGTGTGTGTGTGTGTGTGTGTGAGGGGGGCTCTGCCAGGTGGCCCCACAACCTCTGCTATAGCCAGTGAGTGTGGAGCTTTTTTTTAA